>NW_023425355.1:81532329-81692329 GCF_014108415.1 Molossus molossus | reverse complement strand
GTTTGTTTTGTTTTGTTTTGGGTTTTTTTTGAATGTTTGATAAAAGTCCCCAGTGAAGCTGTTCGGGCCTGGGCTTTTGTTTGCTATGAGAGTCTTGATTACATCTTCAATTTTCTTTGTTGTTATTGGTTTGTTTATGTTTTCTATCTCTTCCCAGTCCCGTTTTGGAAGACTATGTGTTTATAGAAATTTGTCCATTTTGCTTACATTTTCAAATTTGTTGCTATATAATTGTTCATAGTATTTGTTAATGATCCTTTGTATTTCTGTGGTGTGAATTACTTCTCTTTTATTTCTATTTTGTGTGTTTGGGTTCTCTCTTTGTTTCTTGGTGTGTCTAGTTAAGGGTCCATTAATTTTGTTTACCTTCTCAAAAAACAGCTCTTTGTTTCATTGATCCTTTCAATAGTATTTTTGGTCTCCATGGAGTTTATTTATCCCCAGATCTTTAATATGTTCTTCCTTCTACTTGAGCTGTTTTTTTTTTTTTTTATTTTTTTATTGCTTTCTAGTTCTTTAAGTTTTAAGGTTAAATACTCAATTAGAAATTTATGTTTTTTCTTGAGGTGGGCCTGTAGTGCTATGAACTTCTCTCTCAGAACTTATTTTGCTGCATCCCATAGATTTTGTGTTGTGTGTTCATTTTCATTGTATTCCAGAAAGTTTTAAGTTTCTTCCTTAGTCTCCATGGTAACCCATTTATTGTTCAAGAACATGCTATTTAGCCTCCATGTTTTCAAAAGTCTTTGCATGTTCTTGTTGCAATTGATTTCTAGTTTCATGCCATTGTGATCTGAGAAGATTCTTGATATGATTTTAATCTTCTTAAACCTGTAGACATAGTTTGTGCCCTAACATGTAGTCTATCTTTGAGATTGTTCCATATGCACTTGAGAAGAATGTGAATCCTGCAGTTTTGGTGTGTAATTCTCTGTAGATATCTCTTTAATCCATTTGATATAGTGCTACATTTAGAGTCGTTGTTTCTTTGTTAATTGTTTGTCTAGATAATTTATGCAGTGACATCATCGTGGTGTTGAAGTCCCCTGCTAGGATTATATTGCTATCAATTTCTCCGTTGAAGTCCTTAAAATAATTTTAAATATATTTTGGTGCTCCTATATTGGATGCATATATATTTACCAAGGTTATACCTTCCTGTTAGATAGATCCTTTCAATATTATGTAGTGGCCTTCTTTGTCTCTAGTTATGGCCTTCATTTTGAAATCTAATTTATAAGACATGAGTATTACTACCCCAGCTTTTTTTTTTTCTTTTCTTTTCTTTTCATTTGCTTAAAAAATATTTCTTGTATCTCTTTACTGTCATGCCATGCGAGTCTTTTGTTGGGAGCTGGGTCTCTTGTAAGCAACATATATTGAGTCATGTTTCTTATCCAGTCAGCTACTCTGTGTCTTTTTATCGGAGTTTTCAATCCATTTACATTTAAGGTGATTTTTGACATGTACTTATTTATTGCCATTTGTATTTATTGCGGTTATATTTTTCTTTCTATTTATTCTACTAATTAGAGCAGTCCTTTTAACATCTCCTGTAATGCTGGTTTGGTGCTGATATATTCCCTTAGTTTTTTTTTTTTGTCTGGAAAATTCTTCAGTTGACCTTCTATTTGGAATGATAGCCTTGCTGGATAGAGTAGTCTTGGATTCAGATCCTTGTTTTTCATGACCTTGGTTACTTCATACCATTCCCTTCTGGCCTTTAATGTTTTGTTGAGAAGTCAGCTGAGAGCATTATGGGGTTCCTGTTACCTGTTGCTTATCCGTTGCTGCCTTTAGGATTCTTTTTTTTTCTTTAATTTTTTAATTATTTGAATTATTTTTCATAATTTCAATTATGTTTCTTGGTGTCAGCCTGTTTGTGTTCTTCTTACTTGGGACTCCTTGTGCTTCTTGCACGTGAATGCCTTCTTCCTTCACCAAGTTAGAAAAGTTTTCTGTCACTATTTCTTCACATATATTCTCTAACCCATTCTCATTTTCTTTTTCTTTGTGGATGCCTATGATGTGAATGTTATTATGTTTCTAGTTGTCCCACGGTTCTCTTAACTGTCTTACTATTTTTTAATTGGTTTTCCTTTTGGTTTTCTGATTGGTTGATTTTTTCTGCTCTGTCTTCTAATTCACTGATCCAGTCCTTAGCTTCCTCTACTCTGCTGGTTAGTCCTTCCAATGTGTTCTTTATTTCTGCTATGTCATTCTTTATTTCCACTTGGTTGGTTTTCAGAATTTCTATATTTTTACTCATGGTGTTGATGTTCTTACTCATGCTGTTTATCTTCCTCAAAATCATGTCTCTGAACTCTACCTCTGATTAACTTGTTTAATTGCATTTTATTTATCTCATCTTTGGTGGAGTTCTCTTGTTCTTTCATTTGGGATATGTTTTTTTGTTTCACCATTTTGGCTATCTCAGTGTGTTTTTGAGCCTGCCAAATTTTCCCTTTGTGTGTTGATGTTATACTGTTGTGACTCACTCTACTGGGTTTGGACGAGTGTGGGAGGACCCACCTTAAACACCAGTGTCGAGTTTTATTTTCCTGAGTACATTTGCAAGCCCAGGAAATGTTCAGTTATACTCTATCTTTATGCCTGGGTGCTATTAGTCTCATTAACTCAGGGTGTGGGATGTGGCTCTTAGGTGTTTTGCATAAGAGAATTTCCAGTAGCTAGGGCAGAAGATGGTTATTAATGAGACTGAATTTGCATTTTTGGCCCACCTGGGGGAGGGGCTTCTCTTTTGCCCCCCAGCTCCAAGAAGGAGCAAGTTTGTCGCAGTTCTGTGTGGCTGGAAAGAAACAAGCTGGCCACTATCCTTTGTGGCTGTGACTCAGCAAAATCTCTGAATGGGCTCCAAATATTGGATGTCCCCACAGAGTTCCAGTCCAGTCTGGCCTCCTTCTGCCAGGTCCCAATGTGAGTGGCTGTAGCCATTCCAGTGCTCTGTCCTAGCCATCTGTGCTGTGGATCCAGCTTGGGATTTTAACCCCAAGAATGCTGCTCACACTTCAATCTGTTGCTGTCTGTGGGCTTCCAGCCCACCACCCTCTCATGCCTCCACAGATTCTACCAGTGTCCCAGGTTATATGGTCCTCTCCCACTACTTTTCTGTTTTGTTTTGTTTTGTTTTGTTTTGTTATTATTGTATTTATATTACTTATAATTTCCATTTGGTCCTTGGAGATTATCTATGTAGCTTTCATTCACTCCACCACCATTTTTCTGATCTTGATTGTTGATTTTTCAACAACTATGTAATTTAGTGCTAGTTCTAGTAATGGGTTTATCCATGAATGCACCAGCTACAAGTCTGTAGTCAGAATTCACTACATGGTAATACCTGTGGACTGAAGAGACAATATATTTTTGACTGTGCATAATGTGAAAATAAAGCATAGTCCTCAGTCAGAGTAAAGATCTAGATTAAGAATTTAATTTTCATTAAATTAAATTTAATGGCCATTCAAAGTGGGGTCATTCTTAGTCTTAATGCAATTCAAGGAACATTTGGTCTGTACTTATTAAAATATTATACGGTGTTAGGCACCAAGATATTAAAAAATTGAGTTTGACACATTCTCTGCTTAAAAACATATTTTCTTAATGTTTTTGAGTTATGGGAATTTGGAGAATAAAGAAAATATCTATTAAAAAATGGTGGCAGATTGAATGGAAGCTACACAGACCATCTCCCAGGAACAAATTGGAATTAAAACAAAAATAAAGACAAATTGTCAGGAAAAGGCAACAGAAAAGCAGCTTGAAGGGCAACATAACCAGGGACACTGACTCAGTCCTGGTAGGTCTGCAGAAACATGAGAGGGGGCTAAGAATACACAGTGGGCAGCAACCTTAGCTTTGAGCCTCAGGCTTAGCTGGGAGTGGTGGCCTCAGCAGGGAGCAGCAACATAGACTAGGAGTGGTGGCCTTAGCTGGGAGCAACACCCATGACTGTGAGTGGTGCCCTGGGGTTAAACTCCCAAGTGGCTCCACAACGTAGAGCCAGGACATAGGCTAAAAGAGCAGCAGCCACTTACTTGGGCTCTGGCAGAGGGAGGGCAGACTGGACTGGAAATGTTTGGGGACACTCAGAATTTGGAGGGCACTTAGAGCTTTTGCCGAATTGCAGCCACGCAGGACTGTGGTCATCTTACTCCTTCCCGGGGCTTTGGGGAGAGGCAGTGGCCCTTTCCTCCAAGATTCCACCCTACCCGGTGGCCATTGAATTGCTAATTGAGGCCCATGAACAACCAGCATCTGCCTGACCCTCAGGAAATACTCTTACCCTGTGCACCTGAGGAAATGTTTCATTCAACTGAGAAGCCAAGATTCTTCAGGTAACCTCTACTGATAGACTCCAGGCAAAGAGCTAGAGGATAACTGTACCATTCTCTGGGCTAGCAGCTCTAACTAGGAAAGTAAGACCTGACATTGGTGTTTAACGTGGGTTCTCTCTGGCTAATCCAAACCCAGGAGAGGGAGCCACAAACAGCAGAATATCAACACCAACAGGGAAAATTCAGCAGGCTCCAAAGACCACTGTGATAGCCAAAATGTTAAAACACAGAAACAAAAGCCAAATGAAAGATCAAGAGACCTCTAAAAAAAAAAAAGGAGATAAATGAGGTGCAGTTAAGCAAGTTAACAGAACTAGAATTCAGAGCCATGATCCTGTGGAAGCTCAACAGCATGTGTAAGGACATGAGCACCATTAGTAAAGACATAGAAATGTTGAAAATCAACCATTTGGAAATTAAAAACCACCAAGAAGAAATGAAGAATACCATATCAGAAATAAAGAACACATTGGAAGGTCTAAATAGCAGAGTAGAGGAAGCTGGGGACCGCATCAGTAATTAGAAGATAGGGTAGAAAAAAATCAACCAATCAGAAAACCAAAAGGAAAAAAAAAACAAACAGGAAGACAGCTTAAGAGAACTGTGGGACAACTGGAAATGTAATAACATTCACATCATAGGAATCCCCAAAGAAGAAAATGAGCAAGGGTTACAGAATATATTTGAAGAAATAGTGACAGAAAACTTCCTTAATTTGGTGAGGAAAGAAGGCATTCAAGTTCAAGATGCACAGACAGCCCCACATAAGAAGAACCCAAACAGGCCCACACTAAGACAAATAGTAATCAAAATGCCAAAAATTAAAGACAAATAGAGAATCCTAAAAACAGCAAGAGATAAATAATAGGTTACCTACAAAGGAACCCCCATAAGGCTCTCAGCTGACTTCTCACAGGAAACACTACAGGCCAGAAGGGAATGACATGAAATAATCAAGGTCATGAAAAACAAGATCTGAATCCAAGACTACTCTACAAAGCAAGGCTATCATTCAAAATAGAAAGTTAAATAAAGAGCTTCCCAGACAAAAACAAAAACAAAAAAACAAACCTGAGGGAATATATTAGCACTAAACCAGCACTAAAAGAAATATTAAAAGGACTGCTGTAATTAGCAGAAGTAGGAAGAAAAATAAAACCACACTGAGTTAAAATGGCAAAAAATAAATACAGATCAATAATCACCTTCAATATAAATGGATTGAATGCACCAATAAAAAGATACAAAGTAGCTAATTGGATAAGAAAGCATGACTCATCTATATGTTGTTGACAAGAGACCCACTTCACAACAAAAGACTCACATAGGTTGAAAGTGAAGAAATGGAAAAAAAATCTTCCAAGCAAATGGAAAAAAAAAAGAAAAGCTGGAGTAGCAATACTCATATCTGATAAATTAGATTTCAAAATGAAGGCCATATCTAGAGACAAAATAGGCCACTACATAATTTTCAAAGGATCTATCCAACAGGAAAATATAACCTTGATAAACATATATGCACCCAATATAGGCGTACCAAAATATATCAAAAATCTTCTGGAGGACTTTAAAGGAGAAATTGATAGCAATACAATCATACCAGGGTACTTCAACACCCCGCTGATATCACTGGATAGATCCTCTAGACAAAAGATTAGCAAGGAAACAGAGACTAAATCAAGAACTAGAACAAATGGATTTAATAGATATCTACAGAGAAATATACCCCAAAACTACAAAATTCACATTCTTCTCAAGTGCACGTGGGACATTCTCAAAGACAGACCACATGTTAGGACACAAACTAAGTCTCTACAAGTTCAAGAAGACTGAAATCAAATCAAGCATCTTCTCAGATCACAATGGCATGAAACTAGAAATCAATTGCAAGAACATGCAAACACATTTGAACACATGAAAGCTAAATAGTATGTTATTAAATAACAAATGGGTCAATGAGGAGATCAAGGAAGAAATTAAAAACTTCCTGGAATCTGATAAAAATGAACACATAACAAAACCAAACCTATGGGATACGGCCAAAGCAGTTCTGAGAGGCAAGTTCATAGCACTACAGGCCTACCTCAAGAAGCAAGAAAAATCTCTAATAGACTACCTAACCTCACAACTTAAAGAACTAGAAAGGAAACAAACAAACAAACAAAAAATTGTAGAGCAAGTAGAAGAAAAAAATAGTAAAGATCAGAGCAGAAAAAAATTACATAGAGTCCATAAAAACAATGCAAAGGATCAATGAAACAAAGAGATGGTTTTTTGAAAAGATAAACAAGATTGATGGACCTTAGCTAGACTCACCAAGAAACAAAGACAGAGAACCCAAATACACAAAATCAGAAATGAAAGAGGAGAAGTAACAACGGACATCATAGGAATACAAAAGACCATTAACAACTACTATGAACAATGACATGGCAACAAATTTGAAAATCTAAGCAAAATGGACAAATTTCTAGAAACACAAGTCCCCCCAAACTGGACCATGAATAGTTAGCAAACGTCAACAGACCAATGACCACCTAGGAAATTGAAGAGATAATCAAGACTCTCCCAACAAATAAAAGTCCACGCCCAGATGGCTTCACAAGAAAGTTTTACCGAACATTCAAAGAAGAACTAACACCCATTCTTCTCAAACTGTTTCAAAAAATCAAGAAGGAAGACTTCCAAACTTGCTTTGGGAAGCCAGCATAATTAAAATTCCAAAACTAGAAGAAGACATTACAAAGAAAGAAAACTACCAATATCCCTGATGAACATAAATACCAAAATCCTGAACAAAATACTAGCAAATCGGATCCAGCAATACATCAAAAAAAAAAAAAAAAAGATTCACTTAGACCAAGTGGGATTCATCCCAGGAATGCAAGGCGGGTAAAATATTTGCAAATCAATAAATGTGATACACCACATAAATAAAATGAAGAATAAAAACCACATGATTATATCAATAAATGCTGACAACGCCTTCAACAAAATCCAGCACCCATTTCTGATAAAAACGCTCAGCAATGTGGGAATTGACAGATCATATCTTGACATAATAAAGGCCATATATGAAACACCTACAGCCAATATCATACTCAGTGGGCAAAAACTAAAAGCATTTTTCTTAAGAACAGGTACAAGACAAGAATGCCCACTTTCATCATTTTTATTTAACATATACTGGAAGTCTTAGCCACAGTAATCAAACAGGTAAAAGAAATAAAGGGATCCAAATAAGAAAGGAGGAAGCAAAACTGTCATTATTTGCAGATGACTTGATCCTATACGTAGAAAACCCCCAAAGACTCCATCAAAAGTTTACTAGACTTAATAAATGAATTTGGCAACATAGCAGGATACAAAATTAATGTCAAGAAATGGATGGCATTTTTATACACCAATGATGAACTCACAGAAAGAGAAACTAAGAAAACAAACCCATTTATTATTGCGGCAAAAAAAAAAAAAAAAAAATTAAGATACTAACAAATAAACTTAACCAAAGAAATAAAGGAACTATTCATAGAAAACTACAGGTCATTGAAAAAAGAAATAGAGGAAGATATAAAAAAGTGGAAGCACATACCTTGTTCATGGATTGGAAGAATTAACATCATTAAAATGTCCATACTACCCAAAGCAATCTATAGATTAAATGCAATTCCCATCAAAATACCAATGGCATACTTCATAGAATTAAAACAAATACTTCAAAAGTTTATATGGAACCAAAAAAGACCTCAAATAGCCACAGCAATCTTGAAATAGAAGAACAACGTAGGAAGGATCACATTACCAGATTTCAGGTTATACTACAAAGCCCCTGTAATCAGAACACCCTGGTACTGGCACAAGAACTGGCATATAGACCAGTGGAACAGAACAGAGAACCCCGAAATGGACCCAAGGCAATATGCTCAATTAATATTTGACAAAGGGGACAAGAGCATACAGTGGAGTAAAGACAGTCTCTTTAATAAATGGTGTTGGACAAATTGGACAGCTACATGCAAAAAATAAAACTAGACCATCAACTTACACCCTATACAAGAATAAACTCAAAATGGATAAAAGACTTACATGTGACTCATGAATCCATAAAAATCCTAGAAGAAACTGTAGGCAACAAAATTTCAGACATCATACGCAGCAGAATTTTCACTGACACATCACCTAAGGCAACAGAAACAAAGGAGAAAATGAACACATGGGACTACATCAAACTCAAAAGCTTCTGCACAGCGAAAGATACAATCATCAAAATGAAAAGGCTACCCATTGTATGGGAGAGCATAATTGCCAAAGATATATCCGATAAAGGATTAATTTCCAATATATATAGAGTGCTCATACAACTTAACAAAAGGAAGACAACCCAATTAAAAAATGGTCAGAGGAACTAAATAGATACGTCTTCATACAGGACATACAAAGAGCTAAGAGACATATGAAGAAATGCTCAACATCACTATTCCTCAGAGAGATGCAAACTGAAACAACAATGAGGCATCACCTCACACCTGTCAGAATATCCGCCATCAACAAATCATCAAACAACAAGTGTTGGCCAGGTGTGGAGAAAAGAAGACTCTTGTACACTGCTGGTGGGAATGTGGACTGGTGCAGCCACTATAGAAAACAATATGGTGTTACCTCAAAAAAATTAAAAATTGAATTTTCATTTGACCCAGTGATCCCACTGCTAGGATTATACTGTAAGAAGCCCAAAACACCAATCAGAAAGAATATGTGTACCCCCATGTTTGTAGGAGCACTACAATAGCTAAGATCTGGAAACAGCCCAAGTATACATCAGTAGACGAAAGGGTAAAAAAGCTGTGGTACAAATACACAATGGAGTGCTATGCAGTTATAAGAAAGAAAGATCTCTTATTCTTTGAGACTACATGGAGGAACCTGAAAAGTATTATCCTAAGCGAAACAAGCCAAACAGAGAAAAACAAGTATCATATGATCTCACTTATTTGTGTAATATAATGAACATAACAGTCTGAGGAATGGGGTAGTCCCAGAGACATCGAAGTGGGGTACAGACAGACAATCACCAGAAGAGGAGGTGGTGGGGGAGAGAGAAACCTCAGAACTTATATGCATGTATGCATGAACAATGGACATGGACAAGAAAGCTGGGGACAGGGCAGGGAGGGAGGGATGGGGGGAATCAGTGGGGAGAAAAGGAGAAACATCTGTAACAAAAATAAATAAATTAATTAATAAAAAAATAAAGAATAAAAACCAAAAAAAAAAAGAAGAAAAAAAAGATATGAAAAGGTATGTATATATTTTTTGAAAGAAAATTGTTCTAAAACTGGTTATTTCTGGATGTATAAAAATATTTATGAAAGTTAAATGATTTGTTAAAAGAAATTTTGGAAAGGAATCATAAATAAGATAAATAATAAATTTAAAAAGGTACATGAATCTAAAATAAGTGAATATAGAATTAATTTTGTTCTTACCCAGCCTGTTAAAAGGAAATAAGTTTTTTTTCCCCAATATTTGCCTGGGAAGCAAAAGTTATATATATTATTGAAATGGTTCTATGTTATGTTAATCAGGTACTTGATTTCTTAAATACCAATTTTCTTAATAATAAGAACTAAAGTTTCATTGACTTATGTTTATGTTTGACATCTGTTGTTGTCACTTTAAATGAATAAATAATTAAATACTATTTCATAATGATACTATATAATCTTTTGGTCTAATATATTTGACAACCTTCCCAGGATTTGAATTTTAAGAAACTTTTTCTTGACTTAGAATTAGCTTTGAGTCATTCCAATAGGACCTTGAATTCCTCAAAGATTTGTTTTCTATCCTTATGAAAAGAAACCAAATCAGTGCAGATGGCTTAACACAAGTCTATTTCCCCACTGGAGTATGGATATGGAGACAGCAAACAACAAACTCCCAATGCAATAACATACACATTACTAAGAATGATTATTTGTTCACTTAGCAGATGTATAGAATGCCTCTTATATATAGGTCTCTGCTAATGCTATGGATTATACGAACACAGTCCTCACTCTCAAGGGGCATATAATATAAGATATTTGGTAAAGTCATGTTTGTGTTACTTAAAGAAAGAACCTGATTAAGCCCCAGAGGCCTGTATATCAAGCTCTTTTTGTTTTAACTGAGAATGTTTTTCTTTCATGGTGCTACAATTTACTCACATATGAAAAGGGGAAACTAGATCTAAGCTATGGTCACTATAGCATAGATAAAATGATACCTCTGATGTACTTTGGGTCTCCACCTGAGAAGTGCTTTATGAGAAGAAAATTATAAAAATAATAAAGATTAAGATTTATGAATAATAAAAAATGGATAATTGACATGAAAGAATAAAAAAGATGATGATTTATTGCTGCTTCCTCCTACCTTGCCGGTGGGGAGGGCTTCTCTCAGAGCCTCAGCCATTACAACCCCTATGTATGGGAAGACCCAAAGTCTGAACAAATATGGATATATTAAGATGTATTGGCTTCTTTGTGGTGAGGGCTCAATGCCTCTCTGCAAGGTTTATTAACATTCTCACAGGCAAGCTGTTTGACTATTGATGTGCTGGCCCCTGAATCACTTATTACTCTGTTGTCTGCTTGTCTTTTATGGTATATGTCCCCTTTTCCACTACAACCTATATAATTGGAAACAACAAAACCCCTCTTTCTCTGACAAACCCTAAGGATTAATTTCTCTGTTATATACTGTGTTTCACACCCACCAGCCCACTTGGGATGATTGTCAGCAGCTCTTACAGGTCCTTTTCACCTCTTAAGAAAGGGATAGAATCTATAGAGAACCAAATAAGGCTGTTCTTGGGCCAGACAGAGAACCCACCTCTGATCCCAAACATCTCCATCACATGCTACCCACATCCCCTAGGTAAGGTGGCTCTCAAACAATATTGCCTGACTCTATTACTGGGCATCCAGGGAACAACTGAAAAAACTGACCAACTTGTCTAAGGTAAACAAAACTGTCCAGTGGTTGGGGGAATCCCCCTGCACTTTCTTAGAATGTTTTATGGAAGCTTACTGGCTGTTTATGCCCACAGACCCGGAAGCCCCTAATAATAGAAGAACTATTAATATTGCTTTTGTTACCCAGTCAGCCCCAGACATTAAGAGGAAATTACAGAAGTTAGAAGGTTTTGAGGGAAAGGTCAATTATATACTAAGAATGCCACCTAGCTAGGCTATGAACTGAGAGGAGGAAAATGGTCCCTCTCCACAAAGCGTATTGAGGCCATTCTGAAAATATTTTAAGCATAAACAAAGAAACAGGTCCATGAATTTCTAGGAGCAGTTGGGTACTGGTGCCTCTGGATACCCCAATTTTCAGAAATTGCAAAGCCCCTATACACCAATACAAGGGGAAAGATAGATTATTTAACTTGGACTGAAACTGAAGAAAAGGCTTTCCAAGAATTAAGAGACTCTCATCAGTGCCCTGGCCCTGATCCAACCTGACTTTAATAAGCCTTTCCAGTTATTCATCTCTGAGAACTGGGGATTACTAAAGGAGTACTCATATAGTCCCTTGGTCCCTGGAAATGTCCAATGGCCTACCTATATAAGAGACTAGACCCAGTAGCCTGTAGGTGGCAACACTGCTTAAGGGCCATAGCAGCTACAGCCCTGCTCACTAAGGAAGCCTCTAAGCTGACCCTGAGACAAGATTTACAAATTATAGCACCCCATGCTGTTGAAGCCCTACTCAGGAATCCCCCTGAATAATGGATGTCCCATGCCAGAATTGTCCAATATCAAGTGCTCTTGTTAGACCCCCCCCCCAAAGGTCAAATTTCTAAATACTACTGCCCTAAACCCTGCCACCTTGCTGCCTGATGATAACCCAGCAGAACCTGTTCATAACTGCCTCAAGGCCCTGGACCCCTTGACTAATCTTTGAGTGGACCTTACAGACAAACTCTGGCCAGACCCAGATGCTGATCTCTACACAGATGGGAACAGCTTCATGTCAAACAGCACCAGATATGCAAGAGCTACTAAGAAAACAAAAGATAAGGTACTCTGGGCACAGGCATTGGGTTATGGGACTTCTGCACGGAGGGCTGAACTTATAACCTTAATACAAGCCTTATCATGGGGAAAGAAAAAGACTGTAAACATTTATACTGACAGTAGATATGCACTTGCTACTGCTCATGTACATGGGGCCCTCTATCAGGAGTGGGAACTCCTTACCTCAGAGGGAAAGAAAATTAAAAATTAAGCTGAAATCCTAGCCCTATTAGAGGCCATCTGGCTGCCTCAAAGGGTTGCCATTATTCACTGTAAAGTCCTTACACCTTACATCATCAGATAACCAATGACCCAGTGACTCAGGGAAATGCTTTTGCAGATCGGACTACACGAAAGAGTAGTCAAAAACCAGTGGGGCCTCTCCAGATTTTACCTGTGCTACCTCTATGGAATCTCCCTAAAGTTCCCTCTTATATAGAAGAGGAAAAAGAACTAGGAACTAAACTAAAAGGAAACATAAACTCTTCCAGTTGGTACATACTTTCTGATTGGAGAATTCTATTACCTGAGGCACTAGGGACAAGATCTTATTTTTAAGATTCATCAGAGTACCCACCTAGGAGGAACTAAACTGATTGAACTTCTTCATCAAGATTATTACATTTCAAGACTTCACCATTATGCCAAGCAAACTGCAGCCCATTGATCCCACTTCTAGGAATATACTCTAAGAAGTCTGAAACACCAATCAGAAAGAATATTTGTACCCCCATGTTTGTAGCAGCACTATTTACAATAGCTAAGATCTGGAAACAGCCCAAATGTCCATCAGTAGACAAATGGATAAAAAATCTGTGGTGCATATACACAATTCAGTACTAAGCAGCTGTAAGAAAGAAAGATCTCTTATCCTTTGAGACGACATGCAGGGACCTGAAAAGTATTATCCTAAGCAAAACAAGCCAAGCAGAGAAAGACAAATATCACATGATCTCACTTATTTGTGGAGTATAGTGACCATAACAGTCTGAGGAATGGGGTAGTCCCAGAGATGTGAAAGTGGGGTACAGATTGACAATCTCCAGAAGAGGGCATGAGGAGGGGGAGACATAAACCACAGAACTTATATGCATGTATGTATAAACAATGGACATGGACAACAAAGGGGACAGGGTGGGGAGGGTGGGGAGAGGAAAAAAGAAACATCTGTAACAACAATAAATTAATTAATTAAACATAAAAAAATAGCTAGGAGTCTAATATCAGAAATAGTTCCCTGATTTGGACTCCCTTTAGCCATGGGGTCTGACAATGGCCCAGAATTCATGACCCAGATCACACCAGCTTTAGCTATGATTTAAAAAATTACTTGGAAATTACATTGTGCATACAGGCCTCAGAGTTCAGGACAGATAGAAAGGATGGATTGAACATTAAAGGAGACTATTACTAAATTAAAATTAGAGACAGTCAAAGATTGAGTCAGCCTTCTTCCTTTTGCCCTATTGTGGGTTTGATGTACTCTCTATATTAAGGGTCTCTCTCCCTATGAAATAATGTATGGGAGAACACCACCACTTCTCCCCAAATTGGGAAAAGATACCCCTGCTGAACTAAATAACCATTATCTTCTTAAGTTCTTACAGGTTCTGCAACTCGTCCAATGGAGGAACTATCAGATGATAAGAGATTCTCTCCCTAAGCCTTCTCTTCCAGGTGACTGAGATCTCCACAATATTCAGCCTAGAGATTGAATGTAGATCAAGAAAATTTATCCTGCTTCACTGGAACTTAGATGGACCAGTGCCCTACCTGTAATCCTCACCACTATGATGGCCCTAAAGGTAGAAGGTTTCCATTTCTGGATGCATCACTTCCAGGTAAAGAAGGCACACCCCAACAAGATACCAGAAAAATGGACCCTTTAACAGACAGACAACCCTTTGAAGGTAAAATTACTTCAATCCTGCTACTGCTCCTTGGCACCACAGCTTCTCTGACTTGGGGAAATCCCCATCAGCTGACTCAATATTTATGAAGCCTTAGTCAGACCCATGATAGACATGTTATTGCCAGTAACACATCCAATGGGATACCAAACTTATATTTTGATTCCTATGCCAGAGGAGCTTCAAGAAGATAAAGGCCAGATTCCAAAATGGTGGTGGAGTGAACGGAAGCTACACAGACCATCTCCCAGAACCAAACTGGAATTACAACTATAACAGACAAATTGACAGGAAAAACCAACAGAAAAACAGCTTGCGAGGACCATATAACCAGGGACACTGACTCGATCCTGGTAGGCTTGCGAAGGTGCGAGACGGGGGCCGGGAGCCACGGTCAGCAGCTTGGCAGTGGCCTTAGCTGTGAGCGGTGCCCTCAGGTTACACTCCCAAGTGGCTTCACAGAGCAGAGCCAGGACAAAGGCTAAAAAGCCACAGCCACTCACCTTGAGCTCCGGCAGAGGAAGGACAGACAGGACTGGAGCTGTGTCGGGATACTCAGGATTTGGAGGGCACTCAGAGCTTTTTCGGAGTTGCTGCCACCCAAGATGGTGGCCATATTGCTCCTTCCCAGGGCTATGGGAAGAGGCAGCAGCCCCTCCCTCAAAGACCAACCTCACCATGTGGGCCATTGAAGTGCTAATTGAAGCTCATTAACAACCAGCATCTGCCCCATCCTCGTGAAATCCCCTTATGCTGAGCACCTGAGGGAATTTTTCAATCAACTGACAAACAAAAACCCATCAAGTAACCTGGACTGCTAGCCTCCAGGCAAAAAGCTAGAGGATAACAGTATCTTTCCTGGGCTAGCAACTTTAACCAGGAAAGTAAGACTTGATAGTAGAGTTTAACGTGGGTCCTCCCTCACTCATCTAAACACAGGAGAGGGAGCCACAAACAGCAGAACACTAACACCCACAGGGAAAACTTGACAGGCTCCAAAGGCCACTGTGATAGCCAAAATGCTGAACACAGACACAGAAGCCAAATGAAAGAGCAAGAGACCTCCACCGAAGAAGAGATCAATGTGGAGCAGTTAGGCATGTTAACAGAGCTAGAATTCAGAGCCATGATCTTGAGGAAGCTCAACAGCATAAGTAAGGACATAAAGATGCTAAAAATAAGCCAATTGGAAATTAAAAACCATCAAGAAGAGATAAAAAATGACATATCAGAAATGAAAAACACATTCAAAGGTTTAAAAATTAGAATAGAGGAAGCTGAGGACTGGATCAGTGAATTAGAAGACAGGGTAGAAAAAAATAAACCAATCAAAAAACCAAAAGGAAAAAACGATTAAAAAACAGAAAGACAGCTTAAGAGAACTATGGGACAACTGGAAACATAATAATATTCACATCATAGGAGTCCCCAAAGAAGAAGAAAACGAACAGGGGATAGAGAATATATTCAAAAAAATAGTGACAGAAAACTTCCCTAATTTGGTGAAGGAAGAGGGCATTCAAGTTCAAGAAGCACAGAGAGCCCCCAAGTAAGAAGAACCAAACAGGCACACATCAAGACACATAGTAATTAAACTGCTAAAAATTAAAGACAAACAGAGAATCCTAAAAGCAGCAAGAGATAAGCAACAGGTTACCTACAAAGGAAACCCCATAAGGCTCTCAGCTGACTTCTCACAAGAAACACTACAGGCCAGAAGGGAATGGCATGAAATAATCAAGGTCATGAAAAACAAGGATCTGAATCCAAGACTACTCTACCAAGCAAGGCTATCATTGAAAATAGAAAGTCAAATAAAGAGCTTCCCAGACAAAAAAAAAAAAAAAAAAGGCTAAGGGAATACATTAGCACCAAACCAGCACTGCAAGAAATGTTTAAAGGACTGCTGTAATTAGCAGTAGAAATGGGAAGAAAAATAGAACCACACTAAACGAAAATGGCAATAAATAAGTACATATCAATAACCACCTTAAATGTAAATGGATTGAATGCTCCCATAAAAAGACAGAGTAGTTGATTGGATAAGAAAGCATGACTCATCTATATGTTGTTTACAAGAGACCCACCTCTCAACAAAAGACTCACATAGGTTGAAAGTGAAGGGATAGAAAAACATTTTCCAAGAACATGGAAAGAAAAAATAAAAAAAACTGGGGTAGCAATACTCATATCTCATAAAATAGATTTCAAAATGAAGGCCGTAACTAGAGACAAAGAAGGCCACTACATACTATTGAAAGGATCTATCCAACAGGAAGATATTACCTTGATAAACATATATGCACCCAATATAGGAGCACCAACATATATTAAAAATCTTCTGGAGGACTTCCAAGGCGAAATCAACAGCAATACAATCATAGCAGGGGACTTCAACACCCCGTTGACACCACTGCATAGATCCTCTAGACAAAAAATTAGGAAACAGAGACACTAAATGAAGCATTAAACCAAATGGATTTAATAGATATCTATAGAGAATTATAGCCCTAAACTACAGAATACATATTCTTCTCAAGTGCACATGGGACATTCTCAAAGATAGACAACATGATAGGACACAAACTAAATCTCTACAAGATCAATAAGATTGTAACCATATCAAGCATCGTCTCAGATCACAATGGCATGAAATTAGAAATCAATTTGCAACAAGAACATGTAAAGACATTTCAACACATGGAGGCTAAATAGCATGTTATTAAACAATGAATGGTATACCGAGGAGATCAAGGAAGAAATTAAAAACTTCCTGAAAACCAATGAAAATAAAGACACAAGTACACAAAATTTATGGGATGCAGTGAAAGCAGTTCTGAGAGGGAAGTTCATAGCACTACAGGCCTACCTCAAGAAACAAGAAATATTTCTAATTGACTGTCTAACCTCACAACTTGAAGAATTAGAAAACAAACAAAAAGAAAACCCCAGAGCAAGTGGAAGGAAATAAATAAAGATCAGAGCAGAAATAAATAACATAGAGAACAAAAAAACTATTCAAAGGATCAATGAAACAAAGAGCTGGTTTTTCAAAAAGATAAACAAGATTGATGGACCCTTAGGTAGACTCACCAAGAAACAAAGAGAGAGAACCCAAATACACAAAATGAGAAATGAAAGAGGAGAAGTAACAACTGACACCACGGAAATACAAAAGATCGTTAACAGCTACTATGAACAACTATAGGGCAACACATTTGTCAATCTAAGTGAAATGGACAAATTTCTAGAATCACACTGTCTCCCAAAACTTGACCAGGAAGAGATAGAAAACTTGAACAGACCAATAACAATTAAGGAAATTGAAGAGGTAATCAAAACTCTCCCAACAAACAAAAGCCCAGGCCCAGATGGCTTCACGAGGGAGTTTTACCGAACATTCAAAAAAGAACTAACACCCATTCTTTTCAAACTATTTCAAAAAATTCAAGAAGAAGGAAGACTTCCAATCATGTTCTATGAGGCCCGCATAATTCTAATTCCAAAACCAGAAAAAGACACTACAAAGAAAGAAAAATACAGGCCAATGTCCCTGATGAACATAGACGCCAAAATCCTGAACAAAATACTAGCAAATCGGATCCAGCAATACATCAAAAAAATTATTCAACATGACCAAGTGGGATTCATTGCAGGCATGCAAGGCTGGTACAATATTCACAAATCAATAAATGTGATTCCCCACATAAACAAAATGAAGAACAAAAACCACATGATCATATTAATAGATACTGAAAAAGCATTTGATAAAATCCAGTATCCATTTCTAATAAAAATGCTCAGCAATGTGGGAATAGAGGGATCATATCTCGACATAATAAAGGCCATATATGAAAGACCTACAGCCAACATCATACTCAATGGGCAGAAACTAAAAACATTTTCATTAACGACAGGGATGTCTACTTTCGCCACTCTTATTTAACATAGTACTGGAAGTCTTATCCACAGTAATCAGACATGAGGAATAATAAAAGGGATCCAAATTGGAAAGGAGGAAGTGAAATTGTCATTATTTGCAGATGACATGATATTATACATAGAAAACCCTAAAGACTCCATCAAATATCTATTAGATTTAATAAATGAATTTGGAAAAGTAGATGGATATAAAATTAACGTCAAGAAATCGACTGCATTATTATACACCAATGATGAACTCACAGAAAGACAAACCGAAAAAACTATCCCATTTTCCTAGGAATAAACTTAACCAAAGAAGTAAAGGACCTATTTGAGAAAACTACTGGACATTGAAAAAGAAATAGAGGATGATATAAAAAAAGTGAAAGCACATACCTTGTTCATGGATTGAAATAATTAACATCATTAAAATGTCCATACTATCCAAAGCAATCTATAAGTTCAATGAAATCCCCATCAAAATACCAATGACATATTTCACAGAACTAGAACAAATACTTCAAAAGTTCATATGGAACCAAAAAAATCCCTGAATAGCCACAGCAATTTTGAAAAAGAAGGACAAAGTAGGTGGGATCACAATAACAGATATCAGGTTATACTACCAAGTGGCTGTAATCAAAACAGCGTGGTACTGGCACAAGAACTGGCATATAGACCAGTGGAACAGAACTGAAAACCCAGAAATGGACCCAAGGCAATATGCTCAATTAATATTTAACAAAGGTGGCAAGAGCATACAGTGGAATAAAAACAGCCTCTTTAATAAATGGTATTGGGAAAATTGGACAGCTACATGCAAAAAAATAAAACTAGACCATCAATTTACACCCTACACAAGAATAAACTCAAAACGGATAAAAGGCTTAAATGTGACCCGTGAATCCATAAAAGTTCTAGAAGAAAATGTAAGCAACAAATTTTTGGACATCATACGGAGCAGAATTTTCACTGATACATCACCTAGGGCAACAGAAATGAAGGAAAAAATGAACACATGGGACTACATCAAACTAAAAACTTCTGCACAGCAAAAGAAACAATCATCGAAATGAAAAGGTAACCCACTGTATGGAAGAACATCATTGCCAATGATATATTAGATAAGGGGTTAACTTCCAATATATATAGAGTGCTCATACAACTCAACACAAGGAAGACAAAGAATCCAATTAAAAAATGGGTAGAGGAGCTGAATAGACACCTCTCCAAACAGGACATACAAATGGCCAAGAAATATATGAAGAAATGCTCAACATCACTAATCATCAGAGAGATGCAAATTAAGACAATAATGAGGTATCACCTCACACCTTTCAAAATGGCCATCATCATCAAATCATCAAACGACAAGTGTTGGCGAGGGTGTGGAGAAAAGGGGGCTCTAATACACTGCTGGTGGGAATGCAGACTGGTGCAGCCACTATGGAAAACATTATGGTGTTACATCAAAAAATTAAAAATTGAACTTCCATTTGACACAGTCATCCCACTTCTAGGAATATACCCTAAGAAGCCTGAAACACCAATCAGAAAGAATATATGTACCCCCATGTTTGTAGCAGCACTATTTACAATAGCTAAGATCTGTAAACAGCCCAAGTGTCCATCAGTAGACGAATGGATAAAAAAGCAGTGGTACATATACACACTGGAGTACTATGCAGCTGTAAGAAAGGAAGATCTCTTATCCTTTGAGACCACATGGAGGGACCTGGAAAGTATTATCCTAAGTGAAATAAGCCAAGCAGAAAAAGACAAATACCACATGATCTCACTTATATACGGAATATAATGAACATAACAGTCTGAGGAATATGGTAGACCCAGAAACATGGAAGTAGGGCACAGAATTTCATCCATCAGAAGAGGGGGTAGGAGGGTGGGAAGAGATAAACCACAGAACGTATATGCATATATGCATAACCAATAGACATGGACAACAAAGCCGGGGATGGGGCAGGTGTAAGGTGGGAGGGGTGTGCCAATGGGGTAAAAAAGGAGAAACATCTGTAACAAAAAAAAAAGGAGATAAAGGCCTCAGATTACTTGTAGCCCCAGTACTTGTAGCCCCAGAAGGAACTTGCTTCACCTGCACTAGCAGACTAACTCTCTATATTAACTCACATAATGATGATTTTGGATTATGTAGTCTAGTTTATGTCATCCCTCAAGTCTACTTTTACTACGGTGAAGGTGGGTGTGAACATTTTAGAATCTCAGCTGGAAGGGAAAAATGGGCAGCACCCATATTAATTCCACTCTTAGTAAACCTAGCAATAGCAGGCTCTGCTATTGGTATGACTGCACTAGTTACAGAAAACCAGAATTTTAAGATACTTGATAAACAGATAAATCAAGGCCTCTCAGACCTGGAAAACTCTATCACCCATTTAGAAAAATCCCTAAATTCCCTAGCTGAAATAGTATTACAGAATAGACAGGTACTTGATCTCCTCTTCTTAAAACAAGGAGGTCTATATATGGCTCTGGGTGAGACCTGCTGTTTCTATGCTAACCACTCTGGAATAATAAAAGACAATTTGACTCTAGTTAGTCAGAGAATTAAAGATAGAGAAGAATTAAGAAAATCAAGAAAACCTGGTTTGAGGGTCTATATAATTGATCTCCATGGTTAACAACCCTGTTATCAGCAATAGCAGGACCTCTTCTATTATTGCTCATAGGGCTACTTTTTGGCCCCATAATTATTAACTGTTTAACTAAATACATCAGAGAAAGGATCTAGACAGTTAAAACTTATGGTCCTAGGCCCCCATTAACAAATAATTCAAGGTTCAGAAGAGGAAACAATGATTTGATTCCCCTGTAAACCAATGGGAAATGTACTGGCCTACACTGATCACCTCATTCTAATTAAATAAACAAAAGGCCAACTATCAAGATTTTATAGGCAAACTAAGGAAATACCAGCTGGCCTGGTACTCTTCTAAATGAATTTGTCCTCTAAGCAAATATGTTAGTTTTTAGAACTTAGAAAATAGAATGAATAGCAGGATGAATAGCAGAATAGATGTGTGATGATCTAGTTCACCCAGTTCTCTTCTGCTTCAGCTCCTTCCCACCTCCATTCCCTCCTGCTTATTGCTAACTGTCTCTGCTTCTGTACTTGCTTGCTTGCTGCCCTCCAAGGCCAACAAGAAATTCCAGTTGCAGAAGTTCATAACAAGCGCCCTATAAAATAAAAAAGTAGATGAAAGTTAGGGCTACTCTCCGAAAATTTGGGATCAGTTGCCGGCTGGCTTTGCTCTTTATTTGGCTTTAATTTGGTTCTGGTGGCCTCTCAGTTCTCTCGCACCACAACAATCATCATTATATTTATTAATTAATCTAAAGTAGTAAAATGAACAGATCTAGTTAATGATGTATTAATAATTCATGCAAGGCAGTAAATGAAAATAAAATAATGTCTGCTTAATAGGGTTGTAGTGAAAGTGAAATGAGTTAATATGTGTAAAATAGTTAGAAGATACTTTAGCACAGTAAAAAGTCATTACTGTTACCTATTCCCATTTAGTTAAGAAATATCGAATGCTTATTATAGGCCAGGTGCTATACTAGGATTGGGGGTAAATCTTTTCTCATGAAATTTACAATCTTATAGAGGATCCAGATGTCAATCACATATTAGGGTCACTCATATAATGTGGAATTATAATTGTATTAAATTCTGTGAAGGACAGTTACGTGGTATTGTGGTTGATTATTATGAGGAAAAACTGGTAAAATATTTCTGAGCTAATTATTTAACTTTGTGAAATTGAATTGTAATAACAATTTCCATTTTTTCTTGGGTTCACATCATTTTCTGCAATAATCATCTTTTTTTTGTCATGACAGGGATGGAGAATTTATTTAATTAATTTCATGAGTTTTATGAACAAACACAAAAATATGTATTGAGTAAATACTTATTCAGAGTACTAGTCTACATACTATAGGAAATGTCAACTCAATAATACATGGTTTTTATCTTTTCAGACATCAATATTCTCATGAGAAAGGGATGGTTTTATATACAGTTCTAACATAGGCTTAATATGAAAAAGGTTACATCTCTTCACATTTCTTCAACTATTTAATGACTACTTTAAAAAGTGTCTATCATAATTTGCACTTAGTTGGTTTTATTATTATTGATGCTATTATTATCATTGAGCAATACATAATAGGAAAAATATAGCAGGTTCAATTTATAACAATATTTGAATAGTGATCAAAACCCACCACTTCTCATGACAATTGACAATCCAACCCTGATCTATCCGCTTTATTCATCCATAATTTCTCAGCTGGATTGTTGTAGTAGTCTCCTCACTTCTTCATGCCTTTTTCTTTGTCCTCTTACATTCTGAAAAAAAAATATATATATATATATATACATATATATATGTATATATATATATAATTATCCTTAACATTTGACATATATTATGCCTCTTCCAAAAATCTTCACCGGCTTCCAATTTAAATCAAAGTAAAAGCCACAAAATGCCTTACATTGGCATAAAATGCTCTAAAATATGTATTTTCACTATTTCTATGACCTCATCTTTGACCCTTTTCTGTTAATTTTTCTGCAGTTTCAAAGGTTCATTTGCTATTACTTAGACACCGCACACATGTTCCCATCTTAAGACCATTGCTCTTGCTATTCACATCTCTGGAACACTCTTTTTTTACTATCATTGTAGCCAACTACCCATTTTTTTTTTTTTTTTTTTTAGGATTCCCTGCAAATCTTTTCTTGTTCTATTCTACTCTACTACACTATTCTATCTCCTTTTCCTCATCTCATCTCATCTCATCTCATCTCATCTCATCTCATCTCATCTCATCTCATCTCATCATCTCACCTCACCTCATCTTATCTCACCTTAGTAGGCTGACAAGCTGATATAACAGAATTGCTTGGTGTTGTTGCAAAAACAAACAAACAAACAAACAAAAAAACAAAACACATATATCCAACCTTCCAACAAATCATAGGTTTCATTTGCAGTGTACTAGGAGCAGAACACATACAAAAAAAATAAATGAGCATCAGTTTTTTATAGTTCATTATATTTCACAAATAAGTAAGATCATGTGATATTTGTCTTTCCCTGCTTGGCTTGTTTCCCTTAGCATAATACTCTCCAGGTCCTTCCCTGCTATCTCAAAGGATAAAAGATCTTATTGACCCAGGGACATAGAGGTGTGGTACAGACTGACAAGCCTTAGAGGAGAGGGGTTGAGGGAGAAAGAGATAAACCACAGAACTTATATGCATGTGTGCATGAACAGTGGACATGGACAACAAACTGAGGACAGGGCGGGGAGGGACAAGGAGGGGAGAATCAGTGGGGGGAAAAGGAGAAACATCTGTAAGTAAAACAAATTAATAAAAATACTAATCATAAAAATAAAATAAATTAACATTCTTGGAAATATTACCTTTGTTTTACTGTGAACCATCTTTTTGTGTATTTAAATGGAGTAATTTAAATTAAGATAATTCTTTTTAAGTTAGTTTAATAAAACATTATATTATAAATATCAAAGAAAAAAATAAAGTCTATTTTGTCAGATAAGAAACAAAATGAATGAGCAACCCCTGCCCTCAAAGAGCTCATTTTAAGCACTGTTTGCTTCATACCTACTGCCAAAAAATTAACTATAATTATAGTATATGTAGAAAATAATAAGATATAGCATTCTTCATCTCTACCATTTCATTTTCCTCACTCATGGTTTATTGTTTTAATTAATTACTGTTGTAGCTCACTGTCCTTAGAATCCAACTTGTCTTTAAGCTGCCCTAATTAACAACCTCAGAGACAGCAAGACGAACAATGGGGAATGTTATAGAGGGCTTTAGCCCCATAAAAATTAACTAGAGTTTGACCTTTACTGGGAATTTGAAAAGCAACATCCTTCAAGAAAAGGGAGGACAGAAAAGGCCCCAAGGCCAGAGTGTCCTGCATGCTCTGTAAAGAAACTGATAGGGAGAAACTGAAGCTCCCTTTACCCCATAAAACTGTAACTGTTCAACATGTGTGTATTGCACCTGACTGACCGCTGATATCTGTCTCGAATTTGTTAGTTTTTAAAATTTGGATAATGAAATGAATAGCAGGACAGATGTATGCTGACCCAGTTCCCTTTCGCCTCAGCTCCCTCCCACCTCCGTTCCCTCCTGCTTATCGCTAACTGCCTCTGCTTCTGTACACGCAGCTTACTTGCTCTGCTAAACTCTTGAATGACCCCTGCCCTATATAAGCAACCCTCCCCCTGAGCTCGGGGCTGCAGTTCTCCTCTGTGTAGGTTGGCTGCAGTCCCTGAGCAGGTAATAAAACATCCCCAAAAACTGAAAAATGGAGTCTGAGTGTGGTCGATCTCCTGGGTTACAACATTACTATCAGATTTTTCTTCTTTCTTACATTATTAGAAAAATAGAAATTTACTGATTGAGAATATTTAGAAAAAATTTTTGAGTAAGTTGAGGAATCAAATAAAGTGCATGGAACACATTGAAAAAAACTGAATTCTGCTCTGATAATTTGATATGAAATACTACTTGGAATATTTTGAGATGTGATCAAAATGTGTCGAAGACAGTGTCTTTTGCAATGTTATGATGGTGCAGATGACTTGAAATTATTTTACATGAAAAAAATAATTAATTATTAAGGAAACAACATTTAGCATTAGCAAAAATATTAAAGGAAGCTGAAATCAATCCTGGGCCAACTACATTGTTTTATTTGCAGGCAATCACATGTTTTTAAATGCCATTAATAGGAAAATATGAATCTTCTTTCAAGTACACCAAAACCAAGGAAACAGAATAGTTGTTTATCATGTTGTTAAAAGACTTAATAGAAATTCATGAGATAAAATTAATGAAAAAAATTTGAGTCCCAAAATTTTGATGGTGGTTTAACAATAGAATTATCTACATCAATTCACTTTCTCCCACCACTTCTCTTAACTCTTGTCCAAGGAACCATCATCTTGGACCTAAATTACTGCAATAAACCTTCTAAATGCTATCCTTATTTCTTTTCTTCTCATACTCTACAGTTTCTTTTTTTAAATTTTTTATTAATTTATTTTTGTTACAGATGTTTCCCCTTTTCCCCCATTGACACCCTCTTCCCAATCTCCTCCCCTGCCCCATCCCCAGCATTGTTGTCTAATCCATGGTTATTCATACATGCATATAATTTCTGTGGTTTATCTCTTTCCTCCCCCCACCCCAGATCCCCTTTTCAGAGGTTTGTTCCCTACTTCTATGTCTCTGGGTCATCAGCTTGTTTTGCTCATTATGTTCCCCAAATAAATAAGATCATGTGATATTTGTCTTTCTCTGATTATCTTGTTTTACTTAGAGTAGTACTCTCCAGGTCACTCCATGTCATCTCAAAGGATAAGACATCTTTCTTTCTTACAGCTGTGTAGTACTCTGTTGTGTATATGTACCACAGCTTTTTTATCCACTCATCTATTGATGGACACTTGGGCTGTTTTCAGATCTTAGCTATTGTAAATAGTGCTACTATGAACATTGGGGTATATATATTCTTTCTGATTGGTGTTTCAGGCTTCTTAGGGTATATTCCTAGAAGTGGGATCACTGGGTCAAATGGCAGTTCTATTTTTAACTTTTTGAGGTAACACCATATTGTTTTCTATAATGACTGCTCAGAGTTTATTTTCAACACTGCATTTTAAACAATCTTGTTAAAATACAGGTTCGTAAGTGGCTCTCCTCTGTTGAAAATTTTTAATGGCTTTCCATTTTCCTTAAATAATAAAATAAAATAATAAAAATATATACTACTACAACAATAAAACCTCAGTATTTAGCTCTCTGAACTTATTTCCTAGTATTTGTTCTTTCTGCTTTTACCACACTAGTCTCTGTCCGATAGCCTGGGAACTGGCGCTAGGCAAACTGCTCGACCATTGTTTTGCTTGCTCAGCCTTGCCTCCCACCCTGTTTCGGGACGGCCTGCCCTGAGCTTGTAGACTAACTCCCATCCTGCTCTTATGGACTCACATTCCAGAAGTTCCCATGCATAGCCCCCGCAAGGTCAAACCCTAATAGACAAATCTTAGCTGCAACGGGCAGATATAAAAAAGCACAAACCCCAGCATCGGGCGTGGCTTCTAGGACTCGACCCCCGGAGTCTGTGAACCTGCCCAGAGTGTACCCAATAAAGCCTGATCCCTGTTTATTCGGCTGATTGGTTCTCCAGTCTCTTCTCTGTTTTTCAGCAGCGCCCCTGATTCCTTACAGTCTCTTTCATATTTTTGTTTTTTAATATTCTAAGCATGCTTCTACCTCAGAACCTTTGCACTGGCTGATCCCTCTGGCTGGAATACTTTCTCTGTAATTTCCTCAGAATTTGTTTTCTTACCAAGTTCTCACCTTTACTAAGACACACCCATTTTCATTGAGCCTTTCCCTGCTGGCCACTTTATTGAAAAATAGTTTTCTCCTTTAAAAATCAGTGGAGCCCTGACCGGTTTGGCTCAGCAGTTAGAGTGTCCGCCTGCGGTCTGGAGAGAACCGGGTTCGGTTCCCCCTAAGGGCACGTACTTCGGTTGCAGTTTGTCCCCGGCCCTGGTTGGTCGTTCGGGTGGCAGCCACTCGATGTGTCCCTTTCACGTCGATGTTTCTCTCTCTCTCTCTCCCTCCCACTCTATCTGTACAAAAATTGGAAAAATGTCCTCGGGTGAGGAAAAAATAAATAAATAAATAAAAATAAAAATCAGTGGAAAAATATCCTCAGGTGAGGATTAACCAAAAACAAACAAACAAACAAAAATCAAAAAAGAAACAAACAAAAACTCTCACTCAAGTTTCTTTCCAATTTTATTATTTTTGAGCATTTTTCTCATCTGATACACTCAATATTGTATTTGTTTTCTATCTACCTTAATACAATTTAAGCTTTATGGGTAGCAGGCTTTAAACTTTTGGAACATAGATAAGTGACTTATGTTTAGTAGAAACTTCAATTTCTGTTAAATGAATAAATCTCTCTTTTCTTCTCCAATTCTAATATTCTCAGAGCTAATACTACTGTGCATGATTGTATTATGGATGAAACCACTCTGTTCTGCACAATTTTAAGTGTATTAATCAATAGTGTACTAACTGTTTAACACCTAGTTTCCTGTGTGTGTGCGTGCCTTGATTGTAGCATTTTTTATATTCCATGATGAATATGCTTCCACCATGAACATGGGTTTGGAATAAAATGCATACAATTGTCTCTCATGAGCACATGTTAGATGAATACATTTAATGTACCTAATCACCAGAGGACACAAGTATTATTATGGGCAGTTTTCATAGGATGAAACTACTACACAGAAAGGTTAAGCTTATTCCCAAAAGTCACATAGATAGGAAGTGTTCTAATTTGGATATATCTGAAGATTGACTCCAGAGCCTATGCTCAGAGAAATTCAGCTATACTGTAGGCCTTCAAAGATTACCTAAAACAAACATGATGTATTAAAATGAGAAAAATTATAACTATCTGGTAATATGTATATTATGTTTTACCCAAGAAGCTACATCTTTTAATAATATTTGAATCTTTAAACAAGATTTCAGTTTTCCAAGTACAGGGTCAAGGCTCTATGCTTTGATTAAGCTTCTCTTCAGATCACTAAAAATTGCTATTCAATTGACAACAACTTCAATTGGTTGACCAGATATAATCAATATTTTCACTGCCAATTTGAATTACATTGATAATAAATGCAGAAAGAAAACATTTTTAAAAAGTTATAATTTTTAAAAATTTCAATGACAACTGACCTTCAATCTTATTTATTTTAATTTTTATTTTTTATTTAATTAATTTATTCATTCATTTTTACTACAAATGTTTCTCCATTCCCCCCCACAAATTCCCCCCTCCTCCTCCCTCCCGGCCCTGTCCCCAGCTTTGTTGTCCATGTCCATTGTTCATGCATACATGTGTATAAGTTCTATGGTTTATTTCTCCCCCACCAACCCTCTTCTGAGGATTGTCAGTCTGCACCCCAATATCACGTCTCTGGGACTACCTAATTCCTCAGACTGTTATGTTCATTATATTCCACAAATAAGTGAGATCATATGATACTTGTCTTTCTCAGTTTGGCTGGTGCCACTTAGGATAATACTTTCCAAGTTCCTCCATGTCATCTCAAAGGATAAGAGATCGTTCTTTCTTACATTTGCGTAGTACTCCATTGTGTATATGTACCACAGCTTTTTTATCCATTCGTCTACTGATGGACATTTGGGCTGTTTCCAGATCTTAGCTATTATAAATAGTGCTGCCACAAACATGGGGGTACATATATTCTTTCTGATTGGTGTTTCAAGCTTCTTAGGGTATATTCCTAGAAGTGGGATCACTGGGTCAAATGGAAGTTCAATTTTTAATTCTTTGAGGTAACACCATATTGTTTTCTATAGTGGCTGCAAAAGTCTGCATTCCAACCAGCAGTGTACTAGAGTCCCCTTTTCTCCACACCCTTGACAACACTTGTTGTTTGATGATTTGTTGATGGCGGCCATTCTGACAGGTGTGAGGTGATACCTCATCGTTGTTTTAATTTGCATCTCTCTGATGATTAGTGATGTTGAGCATTTCTTCATATATCTCTTAGCCATTTGTATGTTCTGTTTGGAGAGGTGTCTATTTAGTTCCTCTGCCCATTTTTTAATTGGTTTCTTTGTCTTTCTTTTGTTGAGTTGTATGAGCAATCTATATATATTGAAAATTAACCCCTTATCTGATATATCATTGGCAATTATGCTCTCCCATACAGTGGGTAGCCTTTCCGTTTTGATGATTGTATCTTTTGCCGGGCAGAAGTTTTTGAGTTTGATGTAGTCCCATGTGTTGATTTTCTCCTTTGTTTCTGTTGCCTTAGGGGATGTATCAGTAAAAATTCTGCTCCGTAAGATGTACGAATTTTGTTGCCTACAGTTTCTTCTAGGATTTTTATGAATTCATGAGTCACATTTAAGTCTTTTATCCATTTTGAGTTTATTCTTGTGTGTAGTGTAAGTTGATGGTCTAGTTTCATTTTTTTGCATGTAGCTGTCCAATTTGTCCAACACCATTTATTAAAGATACTGTCTTTACTCCACTATATGCTCTCGCCATCTTTGTCAAATATTAATTGAGCATATTCCCTTGGGTCCATTTCTGGGTTCTCTGTTCTGTTCCACTGGTCTATATGACTGTTCTTGTGCCAGTACCAGGCTGTTTTGATTACAGTGGCTTTGCAGTATAACCTGATATCTGGTAATGTGATCCCTCCTACTTTGTTCTTCTTTTTCAAGATTGGTGTGGCTATTTGAAGTCTTTTTTGGTTTATATAAACTTTTGAAGTGTTTGTTCTAGTTTTATCAAGTATGTCATTGGTATTTTACTGGGGATTGCATTGAATCTACATATTGCTTTGGGTAGTATGGACATTTTAATGATGTTAGTTTTTCCAGTCCATGAACAGGGTATGTACTTCCACTTTTTATATCTTCCTCTATTTATTTTTTCAATGACTTGTAGTTTTTTGTGAATAGGTCCTTTATTTCTTTGGTTAAGTTTCTTCCTAGGTATCTTAATGTTTTTTTTTTTTTTTTTTCTGCAATGGTAAATGGGATTGTCTTTTTAGTTTCTCTTTTTGTGATTTCATCATTGGTGTATAAAAATGCCATTTATTTCTTGACGTTAATTTTGTATCCTGCTACTTTGCCAAATCCATTTATTAAGTCTAGTGGATTTTTGATGGTGTCTTTAAGGTCTTTTTATGTACAATATTATGCCATGTGCAAATAATGACACTTTTACTTTCTTCTTTCCAATTTGGTTCCCTTTTATTTTTTCTTCATATCTGATTGCTGTGGCTAAGGCTTCCAATACTATATTAAATAAGAGTGGTGAAAATGGGCATCCCTGTCTTGTTTCTGTTCTAAAACAAAATGCTTTTAGTTTATGCCCAATGAGTATGATGTAGGCCATAGGTTTGTCATATATGGCCTTTATTATGTCAAGATATGATCCCTCCATTTCCACATTGCTGATCATTTTTATCAGAAATGAGAACTGGATTTTGTCAAATGCTTTTCAGCATGTATTGATATTATCATAGGTTTTTTATCTTTTAATTTGTTTATGTTGTGTATCACTTTTATTGATTTGCAAATATTGTACCATCTTTGCATCTCTGGAATGAATCTCACTTGGTCATGGTGAATAATTTTTTTAATGTATTGCTGGATTAAATTTACTATAAGTTTGTTGATGTTTTTGGCATGTATGTTCATCAGGGATATTGGCCTATAGATGTTTTTCTTTGTAATGTCATTATCCGGTTTTGAAATTAGAATTACGTATGCTGGTCTCATAAAATGTGTTTGAAAGTTTCCATTCTTTTTGAATTTTTTGGAGTAATTAGAGGAGAATGGGTATTAGTTGTTGTTTGAATGTTTGTTAATACTCCTCCATGAAGCTGTCCATTACTGAGTTTTTGTTTGCTGGGAGAGTCCTGATTACATCTTTAATTTTCTTAGTTGTTATTGGTTTGTTCAAGTTTTCTATTTATTTTTGGTTCAGTTTTAGGAGACTACGTGTTTCTAGAATTTTGTTCATTTTTCCTAGATTGTCCAATTTATTGGTGTATAATTGTTCATAGTAGTTGTTAATGATCCTATGTATTTCTGTGGTGTCAGTTGTTACTTCTCTTCTTTTATTCTGATTTTGTGTATTTGGGTTTTCTCTCTTTGTTTCTTGGTGAGTCTAGCCCAGGGTCTTTTTCTTTCTTTTTTATTTTTTTATCCTCACCGGAGGACATTTTTCCATTTTTTATTCAGACAGAGCGGGAAGGAGATAGAGGAAGAGAGAGAGAGAGAGAGAAACATCAATGTGAAAGGGACACATTGAGTGGCTGCCACCTGCACAACCCAACCAGGGCCGGGGACAAACTGCAACCGAAGCACATGCCCTTAGCGGGAACTGAACCCAGGTATCTCTGGACCGCAGGCCAATGCTCTAACCGCTGAGCCAAACCAGCCTGGGCTAGCCCAAGGTCTTTTAATCTTGTTTATCTTTTCAAAAACCAGGTGTTTGTTTCATTGATTCTTTGAATTGCTTTTTTGGTCTTCATGTCATTTATTTCTGCTGTGATCTTTACTATTTTCTTTCTTCTACTTGCTCTGGGGTTTTCTTTTTGTTTGCTTTCTAGTTCTTTAAGTTGTGAGGTTAAATAGTCTATTAGAATTTTTTCTTATTTCTTGTGGTAGGCCTGTAGTGCTATGAACTTTCCTCTCAGAACTGTTTCTGCTGCATCTCATAGATTTTGTGTTGTGTGGTCATTTTCATTGCCTTCCAGGAAGTTTTTAATTACTTCTTTGATCTCCATTCATTGTTTAATAACATGTTATTTAGCCTCCATGTGCTCAAATGTCTCTGCTTGTTTTTGTTGCAATTTGTTTCTAGTTTCATGCGACTATTTTTGAGAAGATGCTTGATATGATTTCAATCTTCTTGAACTTGTAGAGACTTAGTTTGTACTTATTTATTGTAATTTTTGTTTATTTTGGTTATATTTTTCTTCCTAATTCTTTTACTAATTGAAGCAGTTCTTTTAACATTTCTTGCAGTTCTGATTTGGTGCTAATACATTCCCTTCATTTTTTTTTTTTTTTTTGGTCTGGAAAGCTTTTTATTTCACCTATTTTGAATGATAGCCTTGCCCAATAGAGTTGTCTTGGATTCAGATCCTTGTTTTTTGTTACCTTGATTACTTCGTGCCCTTCTTTTCTGATCTGTAGTGTTTCTGTTGGGAAGTCATCTGATAGCCTTATGCAGGTTTCTTTGTAAGTAAACTGTTGCTTATCTGTTGCTGCCTTTAGGATTCTTTCTCTTTTTTAAAATTTTAGGCATGTTAATTATTATGATTTTTGGTGTGAGCTTCTTTGGATTCATCTTGTTTGAGACTCTCTGTGCTTCCCGAACTTATATGTTTGTTTCCTTCCACAAGTTAAAAAAAAATTCTATCATTATTTTTTCAAATATTAATATAATAATATTTTTTCTCTTTTTTTCTTAGATCACCCTAAAAGTCTACGAGACATAGCAACTTTACCTAGTTCATAGAAACAAACACAGGGAGGCAGCCAAAATGAGGAGACAAAGCCATGTGTACCAAATGGAAGAACAGAACAAAACTCCAGGAAAAGAATTAAATAAATGGGGACTTCCAGTCAAGATAGCAGCATAGGTAAACAAGATAACACGTCCTCCCACAGCCACATCAAATTTACAACTAAACCACCTAACAACCATCATTCAAAACCACCTGAAATCAAGCTGAATGAAAGTCCTACAACTACAGAATTAAAGACGCAGCCACATCAAGACTGGTAGGAGGGGCATAGGCCAATGGGCTGCTCCCCCACCCACATGTGGCAGATAAAAATCAGAAGGATACCTTGGCTGAGAAGGTCCTCCCTGAGGACAGTGGTGTCCCCGTCCCACACCAGGCACCCTGCTCAGGGTTCCAGTGCCAGGAAAAGAAGTCCCCATAACTTCTGGCTGTAAAAAACAGCAGGAACTGAGGCTCAGGGAGGCTGAGGTGGCTGGAGCCCCAGGCAGTTCCTTTTAAAGAGCCCATGCATGGACTTATCACACTCACTCCCTCTAAGCTTGGAGGGGAGGCAACTTGAGGGGTGCCAGAGACATACAGGGAAGAACTGAGCTGTTTGGCATTGGAGCAAGGGATGGAGAGGGTGCTTTCTCTGGGAAAAAATATACTGTCAGAGGCATTTGTTTCTTTGGTGAGCCCTTCCCTGGGGCAGCAGACAGACCACATATCTGGCTCATACTGGTTGCCCTGCCCTAGTGATTTCTTGAGGCCCCGCCCCACCCAAATTTCAGGCCCACCTAAGCTGTTTCCAGTTGCTTTACCATAGGATTGGCCTGTCTTGTATCCTGCTTCAGGTTTTCCTAAATTCTTTCAAACAAGCATCATCTGGTCTCAGATAGCCCATACCTCTCATTAAGTAATACAAACACAGGGATGAAGCCAAAATGAGGAGACAAAGAAACAGGTCCCAAATGAAAGAAGAGAAAAAAATCTCCAGGAAAAGAACTAAGCGAAATGGAGATAAGCAACCTAACAGATGCTGAGGTCAAAATACTGCTTATAAGGATGCTCAATGAACTTAGTGAGAACCTCAGTAAACTTTGTGAGGGCCTCAAGAGCATAAAAAAGGACCAGTCAGAAATGAAGGAGACACTAACTAAAATAAAGAATAATTTGCACAGATTCAATAGTAGAGTAGGTAAAGCCAAGAAGCAAACCATTGATTTGGAATATAAGGAAGCAAAAAACACCCAATCAGAACAGCAAAAAGATAAAAGAATTCAAAAAAATGAGGAGAGTTTAAGGAGCCTCTGGGACAATTTCAAGCATGCCAACATTTGTATCTTGGGGGTGTCAGAAGGAGACGAGAGAGAATAAGAAATTGAAAACCTATTTGAAACAATAATGGCAGAAAACTTCCCTGACTTGGGGAAGGAAACAAACATACAAGTCCAGGAAGCACAGAGAGTCCCAAGCAAGAGGAACCCCAAGAGGCCCACACCAGGACACATCATCAACAAAATGCAAGGTTCAAGACAAAGAGAGAATGTTAAAACCAGCAAGAAAAGAATTTAGTTACCTACAAGGGAGTTCCCATAAGACTATCAGCTGATTTCTCAAAAGAAACTTTGCAAGCCAGAAGGGAGTGGCAAGAAATATTCAGAGTGGTGAAAAGCAAGAACCTACAACCAAGATTACTCTATCCTGCAAAGCTGTTATTTAGAATTGATGACCATATAAAGAGTTTCCCAGACAAGAAAACGTTAAAAGAGTTCATCACCACCAAACCATTACTATATGAAAATTTGAAGGGTATTTTTGAAGAAAAAGATAAAATATATGAACAACAAAATGGCAATGAATACATATCTATTGACCATGGAATCTTCAAACAAAATGAGCAGGCAGAACAGAACATTTTCATAGATATAGAGAGTGTTTTGTTGGTTGCCTGATGGGAGGGGGGTTGGGGGAATGGGTAAAAAAGATGAAGGGATTAAGAAGAACAAATTGGTTACTAGACTGAGGGACCTCAACGTGAAGGTGTTTGGGGGATGGGAAGAAACAAACCAAAGAACTTACATGCATAACCAATGGACACAGACAACAGTGTGGGAAAAGGCAAGAGGGGGCAGGAGTGGGGAGGAGGGAGCCAATGGGGAAAAATGAGGAACATCTATAATACATTCAACAATAAATGTTAAAGAAAAGAACTAAATGAATTAGAGATAAGCCATTTAACAGATGCAGAGTTTAAAACACAGGTTATAAGGGTGCTCAAGGAACTTGGTGAGACATTCAAGGGACTTACTGAGATCTTTAAGGAACTTAAGGAGACCTCTAAGAAACTTAGTGAGAACATCAACATAAAAAATACCAGTCTATCCCTGGGCAGTTTGGCTCAGCGGTTAGAGTGTCAGCCTGCAGTCCAGAGAGACCTGGGCTCCGTTCCTGTTAAGGGCACGTACCTCAGTTACAGTTTGGCCCTGGCCCTGGTTGGGGCATGTGGGTGGCAACCACTCAATGTGTCCCTTTAACGTTGATGTTTCTCTCTTTCTTTCTCCCTTCCACTCTATTTGAACAAAATATCAAAAAATGTCCTCAAGGAAGGATAAAAATAATACCAGTCTGAAATTAAGGATACACTACCTGAAATAAAGAATAATTTACAGGGAATCAATAGTAGAGTAGGTAAATCCAAGAAGCAAACCATCAATTTGAAATCTAAAGAAGGAGAAAACACGCAATCTGAATAGCAAAAAATATGAGGATAGTATAAGGAGCCTCTGGGACAACTTCAAGCATGCCAACATTCATATCACAGGGATGCCAGAAGGAGAAGAGAGAGAGTAAGAAATAAAAAACCTATTAGAGAAAATTATGACAAAAAATTTCCCTAACTTGGTGAAGGAAATAGACATACAAGTCCAGGAAGCACAGAGAGTCCCAAACAAGTTGAACCCAAAGAGGTCTACACCATGACATATCATCATCAAAATGCCAAATGTTAAATACAAAGAGAGAATCTTAAAAGCAGCAGAGAAAATTTGTTACCTACAAAGAAGCTCCAATAAGACTGTCAGCTTATTTTTCATAAGAAACTTTGCAGGCCAGAAAGGAGTCGCAAGAGATATTCAAGGTGATAAAAAGCAACGACCTACAACAAAGATTACTCTATCCTGCAAAGCTATCATTTAAAATCAATGGACATATCAAGAGTTTCCCAGACAAGAAAAAGTTAAAGGAGTTCACCACCACCAAACTAGTATTCTATGAAATGTTAATGGGTCTTCTTGAAGGAAAAGAAGAACAAAAATATGAACAATAAAATGGCAATGAATACATATCTATCAACAACTGAATCTACAAACAAAATGAGTAAGCAGAACAGAAACTGACTCATAGATACAGAGAACTTTTTGTTGCTTGCTAGATGGATGGGGGCTGGGGAGATTGATTAAAAGATGAAGAAATTAAGAAGCACAAATTGGTTGTTAGACTGATGAACCTCACAGGGTAGGGGGGAGGGAAGGTGGGATGAGATACACCAAAAAACGTATATGCATGTATGCATAACCAATGGACATGGACAATAGTGTGGGGAAGGGAGTAGGGAAGCAGGATTAGGGAGGAGGGGGGTCAATGGATAAAAAAGGAGGGAACATCTGTAATACATTCAACAATAAAGATTATTATTTTTTGTATTTATTTATTTTTTATTAATGAATTTTTGTTACAGATGTTTCTCCTTTTTCCCCCAATGTTTCCCCCCTCCCCCTCCCTCCCTGCCCTTTCCCCAGTTTGTTGTCCGTGTCCACTGTTTATGCATACATGCATATAAGTTCTGTGGTTTATCTCTCCCCCACCACGCCCCTCTTCTGGGGATTGTCAGTCTGTACCCCACTTCCACATCTCTGGGACTACCCCATTCCTAAGACTGTTATGTTCATTATATTCCACAAATAAGTGAGATCATATGAAACTTGTCTTTCTCTGTTTGGCTTGTTTCACTTAGGATGATACTTTCCAGGTCCTTCCATGTAGTCTCAAAGGATAAGAGATCTTTCTTTCTTACATCTGCGTAGTACTCCATTGTGTATATGTACCACAGTTTTTTTATCCATTTGTCTACTGATTGACCCTTGGGCTGTTTCCAGATCTTAGCTATTGTAAATAGTGCTGCTACAAACATGGGAGTACATATATTCTTTATGATTGGTGTTTCAGTCTTCTTAGAGTATATTCCTAGAAGTGGAATCACTGGCTCAAATGGAAGTTCAATATGCTCAATTAATATTTGACAAAGGTGGCAAGAGCATACAGTGGAGTAAGGACAGCCTCTTTAATAAATGGTGCTGGGAAAATTGGACAGCTACTTGCAGAAAATTGAAACTAGACCATCAACTTACACCCTACATGAAAATGAACTCAAAATGGATAAAAGACTTAAATGTGACTCAAGAATTCATTAAAATCTTAGAAGAGACTGTAGGCAACAAAATTTCAGACATCATACACAGCAGAATTTTTACTGACACATCACCTAAGGCAATAGAAACAGAGGAGAAAATGAACACATGGGACTACATCAAACTCAAAAGCTTCTGCACAGCGCAAGATATAATCATCAAATCAGAAAGGCTACCCACTGTATGGGAGAGCATAATTGCCAATGATATATCAGATAAGGGGTTAATTTCCAATACATGTAGAGTGCTCATACAACTCCACAAAAGGAAGACAAAGAACCCAATTAAAAAATGGGCTGAGGAACTAAATAGACACCTCTCCAAACAGGACAGACAAATGGCTAAGAGACATATGAAGAAATGCTCATCATCATTAATCATCAGAGAGATGCAAATTAAAACAACAATAAGGTATCTCCTCACACCTGTCAGAATGGCCGCCATCAACAAATCATCAAACAACAAGTGTTGGCGAGGGTGTGGAGAAAAGGGGACTCTAGTGCACTGCTGGTGGGAATGCAGACTGGTGCAGCCACTATGGAAAACATTATGGTGTTACCTCAAAAAATTAAAAATTGAACTTCCAATAAAGATTATTATAAAAAATAAAATCCATCTACTACCCTTTTTTCTTTTTGCTTATTAAATAACCTGTATATTTTTGGCATTCAAGAATACCTATATTTTTATCACAGTATACTTAAAGGCACCTTTTACTGTAATTTCTGAAGACATTTAAAAAAGGATTATGAAGGTTGGTACATCTGCCTGCTGTATAGTCATATGTGCTGACAATAAAATTTGGTTCATTTACATTTTTAAGGAGATAGAATAACCTCAAATAAAATGTAAAATCAATAGCTCATGAATTTTTTTATAGAATGTACTAGCTAAGCCAAGTATTAGAGATGAAAGTTAGAGATCAAAACAGACACAGAATATGGTGATTTCTCTTTTGGTGTTAGATATTTTTTCCTAAGTGAGGGATATTTTCTAACCAACTTTATGGTAAAAATTAATTTATGTTAAGTGAATCTTCCTTTCCAATGGCCTTCTAATAGAAAATTAAAAATTAATTTTACTGGTTATAAAACAAATTCTTATTGACTTCTGAATACATTAAAATCATCTTGCAGAACCTAGGAAATATTTGAAAGTTGCATTTATAGATGTAAATTTGTTCCTTTTTGGTAATGAATTAGTGCTCGTTCAGTATCTAAATTTCTAAACAGTAAAAAGAGAGCATCTGAATTTTAATATCTTCCTTTGTAATAATATTTACCTTTGAAGTGGGTTTGCAATTACACATGCTATGCAAGAAAATAATAATATCCTTAATTTAGAATAAGCCAGGAAAATAAAAAATACTATGATTAAAAATAAAACAAGGTGCCAGTACTTCTGACATCATAAGAATCTGCCTCACTGACTGCTCCATTCATCATATAATGACTTGATAATTGACTTCCAGTGTATATATTATTTGAATATTGCAGTAAATGTCTCAATATCCTGCAAAGGAACAATCACAATGCTAACAATTACATGAAGATTTTTCTCATCCTCTAATCACCTTAATCCTGTTCATATTACAACAATGACAATTCTTTCTTCATTCTTCATATAACTTGAATGTATTGTTCTCTTTACAGTATCTCCTGAGAGCATCTGTGACTTTTTACAGTTGACTTAGAAGGGAGACAAGTGAAGCATCTTTAAATAATTTACTAACATTTAGTAGTGGGACTTTAAAAGTTAGAATTTGAAACTGATTAATTTTATGAGGTTTGGAATAGAGTTCCATGAATCATCGAACAAAGTGTATATGCATAGAATATGTGTTTATACTTAGTTTAATATTTATCAATGTAAATTATGAGAATTATATAAAAAGTCAAAAAGCACTCATATAAAGACTTGATATTATAGGTGCCTATAATGGAAAAGGTAAGTCCCTTGAAATATCCCTTCAAAGCAATCACTTTCTTTTATTTTATTGCTTGATTTTTAATTTTTTTGAAATCCTCATCGTGGGATATTTTCCCATTCATAGAGTGGAAGGGAGGGAGGGAGAGAGAAAAAGAGATAAAGAAACATAAATGTGAGAAAAACACCTCAATTGGTTGCCTTCTGAATGGCATTGACCAGGACTGGGGATTAAATCCACAACCCAAGCATATGCCCTTTACAGGGAATTAAACCCCAATCCTTCAGTCGTCAGGACAATGCTCTAACCATTGAGTCAAACTGGCCAGGGCTTGATTTTTTCATTTCTTTGACATTTTTAATTTTTTTATTGTTATATTTGCATTTTTTAAATTAATTTATTTTTGTTACAGGTGTTTCACCTTTTTCCCTGCAGACACCCTCCTCCCTGTCCTGCCAAGCATTGCTATCTATGTCCATTGGTTATGCATACCTGCAAATAAGTTCTTTGGTTTACCTCATTTCTCTCTCCCACCCCTCTCCTCTGAGATTTGTCAGTCTGAACCATACTCCTTTCTATTGTCTCTGGGTCTTTTCTGTTCATCAGCTTTTTCTGTTTACATTTGCATTTTTTGCTTGTATATTGTCTATTGACTTTATTTTTGATGGTAGATAGTAATTTAGTTCTCTTACTCTGCATCATTTTTCTATGAATTGTATCCATATAATTTAAGTTTTGATTAGATTAATAGTCAGTGGTTATGTTTGTTAGACTATGTAATATTGTCCAGAATTGAGCAACTACATCTTTTTCTTTATCTTTTTTTTTAATTTATTTTTTATTGATTAATTTTTGTTACAGGTGATTCTCCTTTTTTCCCCCACTGATTCCCCCTTCCCCTCCCCTCCCTGCCCCTTCCCCAGATTGTTGTCCATGTCCACTGTTCATGCATACATGCGTATAAGTTCTGTGGTTCATCCCTCCCCCACCTCCCCACTCCTTAGGGGATTGTCAGTCTGTACCCCGCTTCCACGTCTCTGGGACTACCCCATTCCTCAAACTGTTATGTTCATTATATTCCACAAATCAATGAGATCATATGAAATTTGTCTTTCTCTGTTTGGCTTGTTTCACTTAGGATGATACTTTCCAGGTCCCTCCATGTAGTCTCAAAGGATAAGAGATGTTTCTTTCTTACCGCTGCGTAGTACTCCATTGTGTATATGTACCACATCTTTTTGATCCATTCGTCTACTGATGGGCACTTGGGCTGTTTCCAGATCTTAGTGATTGTAAATAGTGCTGCTACAAAGATGGGGGTACATATATTCTTTCTTATTGGTGTTTTATGCTTCTTAGGGTATATTCCTAGAAGTGGGATCACTGGGTCAAATGGAAGATCAATTTTTAATTTTTTGAGGTGACACCATATTGTTTTCCATAGTGGCTGCACCAGTCTGCATTCCCACCAGCAGTGTACTAGAGTCCCCTTTTCTCCACACCCTCGCCAACACTTGTTGTTTGATGATTTGTTGATGGCGGCCATTCTGACAGGTGTGAGGTGATACCTCATTGTTGTTTTGATTTGCATCTCTCTGGTGATTAGTGATGATGAGCATTTCTTCATATGTCTCTTAGCCATTTGTATGTCCTGTTTGGAGAGGTGTCTATTTAGTTCCTCTGGCCATTTTTTAATTGGATTCTTTGTCTTCATTTTGTGGAGTTATACATTTTTTTTTGACCCAGGATTTAATTTACATGTTTTTATAAGTTTAAATCAATTTAATTTTAATATTATTAAGTATGCCAGGTCTGTAAAAGGTATTTTAATATTATTGTTCCAATCATTTGAAACCATTTAACTAATTTATTATTTAAAAAAACAGTTCTCTCACAAAGGTTTCTTCCCACAATCCCTTGTAGTCTTGACCAAGGCTGGACCTGTAGCTCTCTAAGATGGCATCAGAGCTTTTATAATGACTTCCCTTCTCTTTTCTCTTGTACTGAGCTCCAATTTTTTTGAGCTCCAATTTTCTTGAGACAAGTTTCTCTTGTCTTAGATTGCTTCCTCCTTTTGTGGAGCACATTTGTGGTTGGCAAAGTTCTTTAATGGCCCCCCAAGATTTCTGGCCCCTTGTTCTAGTTGTTCAATCAAATATTAATCTAGGGTTTTTTTTCAGATGTAATTAAGGGTCCAAATCAGTTAATCTTAAGATAGGGTATTGTGGAAGGAACCATCACCCAACCTGCTGCTCCTCTCCAGGATTGTCTACTCCCATAGAGGAACATTTATCTATAGGGAACTTGAGTTCTGAGCTGTTACTTGGCCCCAGTTCTTCTTTCTAATTAGGATAAATTTTTCCCCTGTCTCAGTACACAGTGAACTGCCTTTGTATTGCTTAAACATGTACTTTATAAGGCCCCTGGCTGGCCCCACCAGTATATCTGACCCTATGGAAAGAGAACATGGTCTTTGCCTGTAACAGAGGGAGTGCATGCAGTCTATCACCCTGCATTAGCTATTAGGAGGGACCATCTGGCCATAGGAGACCAGTACACAATACCTATGCTAACCTTGCAGCATCTCTTTTGTGTGAGAAAACCCTTGTTCCAACCAGTGCCTTGTGTGTTGAGTTCTCCTTGACAACTCTGATCCAGTAGAGGGTGCAATGGTATGAGGTCTACAGGCTCCTCCTTCTCATGGTGGGCACTGTAATGATCTGTGCTGTCCTCCATAGTGGTGATCATAATTTGGAATTAGTAGCTGGATTGTCCTGTTCAACATAGGAAGATTATTTAGGTGGGCCAGACCTAATCATAAGAGCCCTTTTAAAGCAGACAATTTTCTTCAGCTGGTTGTAAAGGAAAAAGTGAGAGATAGGAAGCATGGGATTCAGTCACTGACTTGAAGATGGAAAAGATCACTTGCCAATGAATGTGGAGAACCTCTAGGACCAGTTTCTCACTAACAATGAGCAGAAAAGGAGGGCACCAAATCTACAACCGCAAGAAACTGATTTCTCCCAACAGCCACAATGAAGTTGAAAGCAATTTCTCTCCCAAAGCTTTCAGATAAGAGATCAGTCTGGCTGCAACTTTGACTTCGCCTCATGAGATTCTAACCAAAGAACCCTACTAATCCCAGCCCAACCCAGTTCAGACTTCTTACCTACAGAAATTTGAGATAATAAACAAAAGGTATTTTAAGTTTTTAAGTTTCTGGTAGTTTATTTTTCAACAATATAAAACAAAAACAACATCCTTAATCAGTTCCTGAAAAGCATATGTCTTAAATGCATAAAAAAATGTATATCATGTTTAATATTTTAATTTTTATTTGTCAAAATATTTTATCTTTGAATATCAGAATACAGTTAATATTCACATTTTAAAATTGATTTCTTAGGCGTATGAGTGTTGAGTACTTTTTAAAAAACTGTTGAACAAGTGCTAGTGAATACTTTTTAATCACTTAGAACATTATGATCATGGCCCTGGCGGGTTTGTTCAGTGGTTAGTGCATTGGCCCGTGGATCAGAGAGTCCTGGGTTTGGTTCCCACTAAGGGCACATACCTTGCTTGTGGTTCATCCCCAGCCTCAGTTGGGGCTGTGCGGGGGGCAACCAGTCAATGTGTCTCTCTTGCATCAATGTTTCTCTCTCTCTCTCTCTCTCTTACTCTCTCCCTCCTGCTCTATATGAAGATAAATGCAAAAATGTCCTCGGGTGAGGATTAAAAAAAAAGAATATTGTGATCATGTCTTCATAGTATTGCTTCAACCAAATATTAGATACTACCAAATGTACTATAAATAAAATTTGAAGAAAATTATGGCAGTAGTGTGTAGACACTGTATTTTAAATTGTGTATAAATCCAATCAACATGTATAAGTGTTCATTACATTCTAGACACTATATTTTGTGCTATGTGGATACACTGATTAACAAGAATGAGTTTGTACTCTAATGACTAAAATCTCTCTCTCTCTCTCTCTCTCTCTCTCTTTCTCTCTCTCTCATGTTTGAATAATTAAACAACATTTATTTAGGAATGAGGAATGCATTGTATACATGTATCCTTCTTACAAGTAGTTGAACAGTGAAAGAATTGACTAACTTATTGCTTTGAGTTTGTCATGCTAAACAATCAATTAAATTTTTTCTCTTACTAAATGAGTTTGTTAGTGAAATTTGGCAATTGTCATGTTGTGGCTTCTTTTTTTTTTTTAGAAATAAATGTAAAACATACAAGTTTACTAAAAAGTCAATCTCAGATAGAAAATGTATTAAAAACAAGTAGTTTAAAGTTGGAGATGGTATTTCACAAAAAAAAAAAATGTTTGAACCATCTCAGTCTCCTATTGCTCCAAATGGAAAAGTTGTAGAACCACTTCTTTATATCCCGCACAATTGCAGGTCTGCACCATGAATGGTAATGCATGTTTTAAAGCATTAGAAAGCTTGGTTATGTAGCTTTGAATATATAATGAAACAGAAGACTAATGTTTAAGCTTATTCTGCCTAATTAAAATCCATCTGTTCACTACTCAGGCAGCATACAATTCAGCTTTGTTTTAGTAGAACAAGGTCTATACTTGACATTACTTTTTATCCAGTATTAGAAAGCATGAGGAAATGTCATAGTAAGACTTTTATATTCTATAAAGAGGGGGTTCTCAGAAAACTGCAAGTATATACTGTCTCTCAAATTTGGTCAACCCAGAAATGCCACATGATGGGGATACTTGTAACACTAGTCCATAATCACATACATAGTGATCCTGGAGGTGCTCACAGAAAAGCAGCTGAGTATTGATTTCATGTAAACAAAACAAAACCAAACCAAACAAAAAAACTAAAGATAAATAAAAGAAAATTTATATTAGATAGTTGTTTAAAGATTCACAGATTATCTTTTTGGACCATTAGGAAAGTGTAAAATATAGCTTTGAAAATGCCACTTTTGGATATATTGCCCTGCCACACATAACTATTTCTTAAGAGACTGCTGTATTTATATTATTTTTTGCTAGTTCAAAAGGGTATTTTCATTAGCCTTGAGCATCTCTTTGGGGTTTCCCAACCACTCTGCACCAAAAGCATATTTCCTCTGTCTGTATGTACTTCTGTATAATCTAATAATTTCTGAGTCCAAGATAAAGAAAAGTTTCATTTGTGAAACTTTCTATAACATCCGTCTTTCCTCTGTACCCTGACAACACTTTACTTAAACTTCTAATAGAATGATTATTTTTTTCTACCTTTATTTGTTCTCAAGGTGCACATTTCCCTTAACTCTACAAGACTGCAGCCCCATTAAGAATAGAGATTATGCCCTGGCCGGTTTGGCTCAGCGGTTAGAGCATCAGCCTGGGGTCCGGAGAGATCCGGGTTCAGTTCCCGCTAAGGGCACGTACTTCGGTTGCAGTTTGTCCCCGGCCCTGGTTGGTCGTGCGGGTGGCAGCCACTCGATGTGTCCCTTCACGTCGATGTTTCTCTCTGTCTCCCTTCCTCTCTCTCCCTCCCACTCTATCTGTACAAAAAATTGAAAAATATCCTCGGGTAAGGATAAAAAAAAATAGAGATTATGCATTAGCCACATCCAGAACCCTTCTGCAAGTCTCACAAGGTGAAGACTCCAAAAATGACATATTGAGTTGAATCTTGAAAAGTAACCCATGTCACCTTGGCCGCTTTGGCTCAGTGATTAGAGTTTCATCTCATGGACCAATGAGTCACACGTTCAATTCTGGTCAAGGTCATGTACTTCAGTTGCAGTTTGGTCCCTGGCCCTGTTCGAGGTTGTGCGGGAGGCAACCAGTTGATGTGTCCCTCTCACGTCAAAGTTTTCTCTCTCGCTCTCCTCTTTCTCCCTCTTCTCTCAAGATAATTTAAAAACAAAAAGGTTCTCAAGTGAGGATTAAAAAAAAAAAAGTTAAAATAAAAAGTAAAGTAATTCATGTCATCCATGAGCAAGGAATTTACAATTAGAGCATCTTGATTGAGGACCTTTGCTTATTTAAAATGTCTCAGGGTAGAAAAATGGAGGATGCCAATAGGGTTCTTTACAGTGTGCCAAATATAGCCACAGCCAATAGACTCTTAGAAAAACAAGAAAATCTCTTGGACATTTAAGACCAATAATAAACAGACAAACAGAAGATAGGCAAGAAAGCTTAAAACACCTAAATTTTATATCTCTGAATTATTCTCTTAAATTTGTAATTTATGTATTACATACCAGAATGTTATTCATATTCAAGAGTATTACGTGTAAAAATGCTTTGCAAAAGTTCCATACAAATGAAATCTACTATTATTATGTTAACTAATCAAAAACTAGCTTTGACAGGATCTCTCTCTGACATTTCAACTATCAGTCCCATGGGATATGATTTACTTTGGAGTATTTTGATCCTTAAAGGTTATGCTGTTTTATGAATACAGGGTCCTAAATAGGTAATTAAGAGTCTCCTCAGGAGGTAGACTCTGCAGAAATACTCATTTGAAGTGATGTCAAACATAACAACTAGTTTGGTAATTTAGGATTTGTGTTCACATAACCAAGTTTTCACTATAGTATTTATTAGTATTTCTCAGTACTTAAAGAGAGGTACCCTCAGTTTCAAGGAAATGTCATCAAAGTTGTGGAATATAATTGAACTGATGTATAATTTGTACCATAACAGAAAACAAATTTTTTTAAAAGAAAAAGCAAAACAAAGCACAGCACACCCTGGCTGGTGTGGCTGAGTTGGTTGGAGAATTATCTGGTTCACCAAGAGGTGGCAGGTTAGATTTCCAGTCAGTGTACATAAACAGGTTTTGGGTTCAACTCTCGTCATGGTATGGGGTATGTGCTGGAGCCAACCAATTGATGTTTCTCACAGCAATCTCTCTCACATCTCTCTCTCTCTCTCTCTCTCTCTCTCTCTCTCTCTCTCTCTCTCTCCATTCCTCTCTCTAAAAAAAATAAATTAAAAAAAAACCCACAGTGCTTTTTAATCCTGCAGTAAAAATATAAGATGAAAGCCATTTAAGGAGTTAGAGAGGTATTTTTACTAGCAAAGTTTATACCCTTACCCTATTTCTCTTGCATATTCACAAAACAACATGTTTAGTCCTCTAACAGAAATACATTTAAAGTAGCTTATTATTAAAACTGTCTTTCGGGATACTTCCTTATAACTTAGAAAACCTACCAATTTGTGAATTGAGATTAAAAAGTAGATCAATCACTGTTTGATTTGGTCTTTTCATCAGTGCGGTACTCTGTTTCTGCATTTATGAGTCAAAGCCTATTAAAGTTGCTTTATTCTGAAATGAGATCATGATTAAATGTCTACACAAGAGGAGAAAATGGGGCTTTGAATAGCCATTGGCAATGCTTAACAGAGTAAAGAGGATCAAATAATCATTATGCAAGTCAGCTATGTTTTTTGTATGCTAACCTTTTTATCAAATCCTAGAGACACCATTAATATCTTCTTGAATTTAATACAGGAAAATATATTTCTGAAAAAATATGCATGTTGTCTTTTATCAAGTAATGAGAATTATACAACAAAAAGAACCTTATATGCCAGATATTCCAGGAATGTCTCAAATTGATAATTTATCACATTATCAGATGATATGTCCCAATTTATATTCAGCATATGTAACTGAATAACAACTTTTCTCCTTTTTTACTTTTTAACTTATAAGCAATACAGAGCACTCAAACCAGAGCCTAAATATGGTATTTAATTATTTCATATGACTAATAATATCAAGGTCATTGTATCCATTTAGCTGATTTCATTCTGTCTTTTTTATCCTTTTGTTTTGCATTATGTGTATCTTAAAGGCTATAAATTATTTATTTGAGATAATAGGACATAATCATAATAAATAATTTACAGAATTCTTCGGAAACTTTTCTGAACTCTTTAGTACTTGGCTTAGCCTATTTAATAGTAGTTTTGTACTTTGATAGATTTCATGATTTATTTTTATTTTTTTTTTATTTTATGAATTTTTATTTATTTTTTTTGTTACAGATATTTTACCTTTTTACCCCATTGGCACCCCCCACCCCACCCCCCCTCCACCCTGTCCCCGGCTTAGTTGTCCATGTCCATTGGTCATGCATACATGCATATAAGTTCTGTGGTTTATTTCTTCCCACCCCCCCACCCCCCATCCCCTCTTCTGAGGGATGTCAGTCTGTGCCCTACTTCCATGTGTCTGGGTCTACTGTATTCCTCAGACTGTTATGTTCATTATATTCCATATATAAGTGAGATCATGTGGTATTTGTCTTTTTCTACTTGGCTTCTTTCACTTAGGATAATACTTTCCAGGTCCCTCCATGTCGTCTCAAAAAATAAGAGATCTTTCTTTCTTACCGCTGCATAGTACTCCATTGTGTATATGTACCACAGCTTTGTTATCCATTCGTCTACTGGTGGACACTTGGGCTGTTTCCAGATCTTAGCTATTGTAAATAGTGCTGCTATGAACATGGGGGTACATATATTCTCCCTGATTGGTGTTTCAGGCTTCTCAGGGTATATTCCCAGCAGTGGGATCACTGGGTCAAATGGAAATTCAATTTTTAATTTTTTGAGGTAGCACCATATTGTTTTCCACAGAGGCTGCACCAGTCTGCATTCCCACCAGCAGTGTATTAGAGTCCCCTTTTCTCCACACCCTCGCCAACACTTGTTGTTTGATGATTTGTTGATGGCGGCCATTCTGACAGGTGTGAGGTGATACCTCATTGTTGTTTTAATTTGCATCTCTCTGATGATTAGTGATGTTGAGCATTTCTTCATATGTCTCTTGGCCATTTGTATGTCCTGTTTGGAGAGGTGTCTATTCAGCTCCTCTGCCCATTTTTTAATTGGGTTCTTTGTCTTCCTTTTGTGGAGTTGTATGAGCACTCTATATATATTGGGAATTAACCCCTTATCTGATACAACATTGGCAATGATGTTCTCCCATACAGTGGGTTGCCTTTCCATTTTGATGATTGTTTCTTTTGCTGTGCAGAAGCTTTTTAGTTTGATGTAGTCCCATGTGTTCATTTTCTCCTTTATTTCTGTTGCCTTAGGTGATGTATCAGTGAAAATTCTGCTCCGTATGATGTCCGAAATTTTGTTGCCTACATTTTCTTCTAGAATTTTTATGGATTCACGGGTCACATTTAAGTCTTTTATCCATTTTGAGTTTATATTGGTGTATGGTGTAAGTTGATGGTCTAGTTTCATTTTTTTGCATGTAGCTGTCCAATGTTCCCAACACCATTTATTAAAGAGGCTGTCTTTACTCCACTGTATGCTCTTGCCACCTTTGTCAAATGTTAATTGAGCGTATTGCCTTGGGTCCATTTCTGGGTTTTCAGTTCTGTTCCACTGGTCTATATGCCTGTTCTTGTGCCAGTACCAGGCTGTTTTGGTTACAGTCGCTTTGTAGTATAACCTGATATCTGGTATTGTGATCCCACCTACCTTGTTCTTCTTTTTCAAGATTGCTGTGGCTATTCGGGGTCTTTTTTGGTTCCATATGAACTTTTGAAGTGTTTGTTCTAGTTCTATGAAATATGTCGTTGGTATTTTGATGGGGATTGCATTGAATCTATAGATTGCTTTGGGTATTATGGACATTTTAATTATGTCAATTCTTCCAATCCATGAACAGGGTATGTGCTTCCACTTTTTAATATCTTCCTCTATTTCTTTTTTCAATGACCTGTAGTTTTCTGCAAATAGGTCCTTTACTTCTTTGGTTAAGTTTATTCCTAGGTATCGTAATTTTTTTGGCGCCTTGGTAAATGGGATTGTTTTTTCAGTTTCTCTTTCTGTGAGTTCATCATTGATGTACAAGAATGCCGTCGATTTCTTGACGTTAATTTTGTATCCTGCTACTATGCCAAATTCATTTTTTAAGTCTAATAGATTTCTGATGGAGTCTTTAGGGTTTTCTATGTACAATATCATGTCATCTGCAAATAATGACAGTTTCACTACCCCATTTCCAATTTGGATCCCTTTTATTTTTTCTTCATGTCTGATTGCTGTGGCTAAGACTTCCAGTACAATGTTAAATAAGAGTGGCGAAAGTGGACATCCCTGTCTTGTTCCTGTTCTTAATGGAAATGTTTTTAGTTTCTGTCCATTGAGTATGATGTTGGCTGTAGGTCTTTCATATATGGCCTTTATTATGTTGAGATATGATCCCTCTATTCCTACATTGCTGAGCATTTTTATCAGAAATGGATGCTGGAGTTTGTCGAATGCTTTTTCAGCATCTATTGATATGATCATGTGGTTTTTATTCTTCATTTTGTTTATGTGGTGTATCACGTTTATTGATTTGCGAATATTGTACCAGCCTTGCATCCCTGGAATGAATCCGACTTGGTCATGGTGAATAATTTTTTTGATGTATTTCTGCATCCGATTTGCTAATATTTTGTTCAGGATTTTGGCGTCTATGTTCATCAGGGATATTGGCCTGTAGTTTTCTTTCTTCGTAGTGTCTTTTTCTGATTTTGGAATTAGAATTATGCTGGCCTCATAGAACGTGTTTGAAAGTCTTCCTTCTTCTTGAATTTTTTGAAATAGTTTGAGGAGAATGGGTGTTAGTTCTTTTTTGAATGTTCGGTAAAACTCCCCCGTGAAACCATCTGGGCCTGAGCTTTTGTTTGCTGGGAGAGTCTTGATTAGCTCTTCAATTTCCTTAGTTGTTATTGGTCTGTTCAAGTTTTCTATCTCTTCCGGGAATAGTTTTGGGAGACTGTGTGTGTCTAGAAATTTGTCCATTTTGCTTAGATTGTCGAATTTGTTGCCATATAGTTATTCATAGTAGTTGTTAACGATCTTTTGTATTTCCGTGGTGTTGGTTGTTACTTCTCCTCTTTCATTTCTGATTTTGTGTATTTGGGTTCTCTCTCTTTGTTTCTTGGTGAGTCTAGCTAAGGGTCCATCAATCTTGTTTATCTTTTTGAAAAACCAGCTCTTTGTTTCATTGATCCTTTGAATTGTTTTTTTGGTCTCTATGTCATTTATTTCCGCTCTGATCTTTACTATTTCCTTCCTTCTACTTACTCTGGGGTTTTCTTTTTGTTTGCTTTCTAATTCTTTAAGTTGTGAGGTTAGACAGTCAATTAGAAATTTTTCTTGTTTTTTGAGGTAGGCCTGTAGTGCTAAGAACTTCCCTCTCAGAACTGCTTTCGCTGCATCCCATAAATTTTGTGTTGTTGTGTGTTCATTTTCATTGGTTTCCAGGAAGTTTTTAATTTCTTCCTTGATCTCCTCGGTGACCCATTTATTGTTTAATAACATGCTATTTAGCCTCCATGTGTTGAAATGTCTTTGCATGTTCTTGTTGCAATTGATTTCTAGTTTCATGCCATTGTGATCTGAGAAGATGCTTGATATGATTTCAATCTTCTTGAACTTGTAGAGATTTAGTTTGTGTCCTATCATATGTAGTCTACCTTTGAGAATGTCCCATGTGCACTTGAGAAGAATGTGTATTCTGTAGTTTTGGGGTCTAATTCTCTGTAGATATCTATTACATCCATTTGGTCTAGTGCTTCATTTAGAGTCTCTGTTTCCTTGGTAATTTTTTGCCTAGAGGATCTATCCAGTGCTGTCAATGGGTGTTGAAGTCCCCTGCTATGATTGTATTGTTGTGGATTTCTCCTTGGAAGTCCTCCAGAAGATTTTTAATATATTTTGGTGCTCCTATACTGGGTGCATATATGTTTATCAAGGTTATATCTTCCTGTTGGATAGATCCTTTCAATATTATGTAGTGGCCTTCTTTGTCTCTAGTTATGGTCTTCATTTTGAAATCTATTTTATCAGATATGAGAATTGCTACGCCAGCTTTTTTTTGCTTTCCATTTGCTTGGAAAATTTTTTTCCATCCCTTCACTTTCAACCTATGTGAGTCTTTTGTTGAGAGGTGGGTCTCTTGTAAACAACATATAGATGAGTCATGCTTTCTTATCCAATAAGCTATTCTTTGTCTCTTTATGGGAGCATTCAATCCATTTATGTTTAAGGTGATTATTGATATGTACTTATTTACTGCCATTTTTGTTTAGTTTGGTTCTATTTTTCTTCCCATTTCTACTGCTAATTACAGCAGTCCTTTTAACATTTCTTGCAGTGCTGGTTTGGTGCTAATGTATTCCCTTAGCCTTTTTTTGTCTGGGAAGCTCTTTATTTGATCTTCTATTTTGAATGATAGCCTTGCTGGGTAGAGTAGTCTTGGATTCAGATTCTTGTTTTTCATGACTTTGATTACTTCATGCCATTCTCTTCTGGCCTGTAGTGTTTCTTGTGAGAAGTCAGCTGAGAGCCTTATGGGGTTCCCTTTGTAGGTAACCTGTTGCTTATCTCTTGCTGCTTTTAGGATTCTCTCTTTGTCTTTAATTTGTGGCATTTTAATTACTGTGTGTCTTGGTGTGGGCCTGTTTGGGTTCTTCTTACTTGGGACGCTCTGTGCTTCTTGAACTTGAATGCCTTCTTCCTGCACCGAATTAGGGAAGTTTTCTCCCACTATTTTTTTGAATATATTCTCTATCCCTTGCTCATTTTCTTCTTCTTCGGGGACTCCTATGATGCTAATATTATTACGTTTCCAGTTGTCCCATAGTTCTCTTAAGCTGTCTTCCTGTTTTTTAATAGTTTTTTTCTTTTGTTTTTCTGATTGGTTGATTTTTTTCTACCCTGTCTTCTAATTCACTGATCCGGTCCTCGGCTTCCCCTACTCTGCTTTTTAAACCTTCCAATGTGTTTTACATTTCTGATATGTCATTTTTTTATCTCTTCTTGTTGGTTTTTAATTTCCAAATGGCTTATTTTCAGTGTCTCTATGTCCTTACTCATGCTGTTCAGCTTCCTCAAGATCATGGCTCTGAATTCTAGCTCTGTTAACATGCTTAATTGGTCCACATTGATCTCATCTTCAGTGGAGGTGTCTTGCTCTTTCATTTGGCTTCTGTTTCTGTGTTTCACCATTTTGGCTATCACTGTGGGCTTTGGAGCCTGTCAAGTTCTCCCTGTGGGTGTTGGTATTCTGATGTTTGTGGCTCCCTCTCCTGTGTTTAGATGAGCGAGGGAGGACCCACGTTGAACACCACTGTCAAGTCGTTACTTTCCTGGTTAAAGTTGCCAGCCCAGGAAATGTACTGTTATCCTCTAGCTTTTTGCCTGGAGGCTAGCAGTCTAGGTTAATTGATGAGTTTTGGGTTGTCAGTTGATTGAAAAACTCCCTCTGGTGCTCAGCCAAGGGGATTTCAGGAGGGTGAGCAGATGCTGGTTGTTAGTGAGCCTCAATTAGCACTTTAATGGCCCACAGGGTGGGGTTGGATCTCCGAGGGAGGGGCTGCTGCCTCTCCTCAGAGCCCTGGGAAGGAGCAATGTGGCCACTTTCCTGAGTGGCTGCACTCAGCCAAAGCTCTGAGCGCCCTCCAAATCCCGAGTGTCCCCACACAGTTGCAGTCCAGTCCGCCCTCCCTCCGCCGGAGCCCAAGGTGAGTGGCTGTGGCTGTTTCAGCCTCTGTCCCGGCTGCACTGTGGAGCCGCCTGGGAATGTGACCCGAGGGCGCTGCTCCCAGCTAAGGCCGCTGCCGAGCTGCCGACCGTGGCCTCCCAGCCCCCGTCTCGCGCCTTCGCAAGCCTACCGGGATCGAGTCAGTGTCCCTCGTTGTATGGTCCTCGCAAGCTGCTTTTCTGTTGGTTTTTCCCGTCGATTTGTCTGTGTTATAGTTGTAATTCCAATTTGGTTCTGGGAGACGGTCTGTGTAGCTCCGTTCACTCCGCCGCCATTTTTCGGTTCCTCAACATATACTCTTTCTAGATTTCATGATTTACATTTTAATTTTCATTTTAGAATTTGCTTTCTTAGACATTAATTCATAATTCCTTGGAGAGCTGAAGAAAGACAACATGTAAGTTCATAAATCTATTGTTCTCCTATTTGATGATATGTTATAATCAAAGTAGTATTTCTAAGAAATTACTCATACCACTGATATGAGGGTGAACTTATAAGTAGATAGGTGGTGGTAGGATTTAAAGATCACTGGGTAGGAAACTTTTATACAAATATGTTTCTGTCATTGCTAGTTTAAATTAACAAGCATTCTTTAAAAACATAACTGTTACAGTGAGATGGATCATATTTCTATTCCAGATGTCTTCTCTAAATTCCAAGGCTATGTTTATTGGCCTAATCAAAATATCCATGTGGATGTGTCCAAAACTCCTTATACTTAACATTATAGCCCATTTCATTATCATTTCTCACAAGTAGTACTGCAAGAGCCTTCTAACTACTCCACACTCTAGTTTCTTTCCACACAGTAGCAGGACTGACCTTTTTAAATTGCAAATCTAATTATATTTCATCATCATTCACAATGTTCTACAATTAAATAAATTTGCATCATTCATCCGCTAACAGAAAACAATAAAAATTAAAACCCTTTATTATGACCTACAAGTACCTAAATCCTGTGGTTTCCACTTATATTAATCTAGCTTCATTTTCAACTCAGCTCCTCTGTGATAACTATTCTAACTATGTTGACCTTCTCTCACTGTAGTTTTTTCTGGAACACTCTTCCCCTCCTTCTGAGACAGGCCAGTAAGCCAGTAAAAGTGGAATAAGGAAATTGAGACAGGTAGCTAAACAAACTGACAGAGCAATTCATAGTGAATACAGAAGGCCATCTCAATAGAACTAATATCTAGGCCTCTGTTGTATTTCAGTTCCAGACCCAGAGAAGCAAAAACAAAAAACAAAAAAACAAGAAAAAACAGGTAGGCAGTGCCAGGACCAGCTTCAATGACTAAGGACCTCCTGCCCTGGCACTACCAATCAATGAAGACCATGACCCTGAAGAAACACAGCTTAAAAACTGGTGAATATTCTGTTGAAACCCTCCCCTGAGACCTCCCCTAAGATTCCTGCCTGCAATAAAGAAATAAAAGCCTCAAGAAAAATGACCCTGTGTGCTTCCTTCTTCTTTGGAGCATGCCAGCATCCCTTCCCACCATTTCCTTCCCCCACAACCATGCATCTGCTAGACTCTAAGAGACCCCACAATACTTGCATCCAGAGCAGCAGTAAGCAGTGGCAGTTCATCCCAGGCAAACCCACTGAACTGGACCCTAAGGGCCCCTATTCTCTGACTTCTCAGTGAGCCAAAGCAGATCAGCCAAGGCTAATTGTCCCATCCCTTTCTTGTTTTACTGTCTTCAGCTTTAATAAATGTCCTCTAAAATTCACCTGGACTCCTGCATGAGGTCAAGAACTCACATACTACTGGCTCAGCCATAAGCAAACCCAGTCATGATGGTCCCTTTACTGGTAACATTTTTGTGACCCAAGATGGAACTTTCCTGATCTTACACAGCCAAGCTAGCACACTTGTAGTGACTTGGATTGTCTTATTATGGCATAGAATGGCGCCATTCCAGAAAGGAGCCCACCCAGGACTACCTCTTATGCTAGGATCATGCTAGGTGCCAGCAAGGGCCCATTGTGCCTCACTGAATCCTGGATTTGCATAAGGTGAGCTTGGGTATATTCCCTTTATATTCCAGACACTCTTGTTGTTATAAGGTAAAAGGATGAATTTCCTCAATCAGTCTTATATAAAAATCCTCAAAGCAGAGCTAAAGATTAAGATTATGGAAAGTCAATCTGAGACCAGGATGGGAAGGATATGGATGGCTGGTTTTTAACTTTGGGATTTTAATTTAAGTTGCTTTCTGGGACTCAGAAGAAAATTTTTAACACATGAATGTGACCCTAGGTTCGTTTGGCTCTGAAGATGAGGGGGTGAATACTCTCTCCTGCTAAATTTCAGGCATTCTTAGATGACAGAATCTTTGTGCAGAGGGGAAGGAAGGCTGAGACACATGGAAAGGTTTGAGATGACCTGATGCATGGCAAATAGGCAGTGCACTTTAATCCAGTACACATTCAAATCTGGAGGTTTATTTGGACTTTGAAGATCACAAATTAAAACTAAAATCAACATGGAAAATTGCACCTCCAAAGCCAGTAACTCCAAGCCCTCATTGACACTACTGAAACATAAATGAGAAGATTTAACTAGAAGTGATATCAACATAAGATGGCTAAAATGTAACTTTTGATGCCTAAATGAATTCTCTGCATGCAAATTATAAACAGCTGCTTTAAAATTAAAACTGAATGATAAGAAAGCTTATCTTAATTGTAAATTAGAAGCCCCTGGAAGAAACTAGAACAATTGCTAAGAAACCAGAAAGGCTGTTTTCAGACAAGAGGAGAAGAAGGGTTGAATATATCCCTTTCTCCGGGACCCAGATTGGTTTGCAAATGATTTTTATTTGTTGTTAAAGAATACAGTGCTGGAGACTTTGACCTATTCCAATAAATATACCTACTAGTTTCTAGAAACAAAGCAACAGAATTGGTAAATGAGGTCTGCTGGAAAACAATAGTGAAGTGTGTTTCTATTGTAGAAAGACAGGTCATATTTAAAAATAATTATTTTTAAAAAATAGACATAGAAAGAAAACCAAAAGCAAGCATAAGGTTGCTCCAAGGACATTTCCCCATCTCCTCACTGATAGTTTGGGAGAAGTTAAAATTATCATAAAAAGAAATGCCACTGAGGCCCCTGTAGATACTAGGGCCATTTTATTTGTTCTTAAACACATCCAACTAAGTTTTCTTCTCCCTGGGAGTAAACCTTTTGTACAAATTTCAGGAATTGCTAATCAATGTCTGTTTTTAAATCAGAATCTGCTGAGAGAGTGAAAAATGGTGGCAGAGTGAATGGAAGCTACACAGACTGTCTCCCGGGACCAAACAGGAATTACAACTAAAATAAAGACAAATCATCATAAACAACAATAACAACAACAACAACAAAAAAAAACAAAACAAAACAGAAAAGCAGCTGGAAAGAACCCAAATAAACAGGGACAAAAAGAGGATGCATTTGGAGCCTGGCAGAAACTGTGGAGGTACATGAGGGTGGGCTAGAAGCCCAGGGACAGTAGCAGAGAGCTGTTTTAGCTGATTGCACTTCCTGCTGAGAAAGCAGAATTTTATAAAACACCAAATCACTAGCAGTCACTCACCATGGGTGCCAGCAAAGGGAGGGCGAATGGTACTGGAACTGTGTGAAGAGAGTTTGAGGCTTCTGGCTCAGAAGCGAGCTGCAGGGAAGAACACTGGGGGTTTTGTGTTGAATCACTCCCTCCCTACAGTAGCCATATTACTCAAAGATCCCCTGCTCAGAATCCCAGAGAGAAGCAACAGCCCCTCCCATGGGTCCTTCCACACTCATCCAAACCCAGTAGAGGGAGCCACAACCAGCAGAACACCAACACACACATGAAAAATTTGGCAGTTTCTAAAACACACTAAGTCAGCCAAAATGGTGAAACAAAAAAATAAATCCCAAATGAAAGAACAAGAGCATTTTGTAAAAGAGATAAATAAATGCAATTAATCAAGATATGAGAGAGAGAGATCAGAGTAATAATAAGGAAGCTCAACAGCATGAGTAAAAATATAGAAACATTGAAAACCAACCAACTGGAAATTAAGAATTACATAGCAGAAATAAAGACAAATTGGAAGGAATAACAAACAGAGTGGAGGAAACCCAAGATGAGATCAGTAAATTAGAAGACAAGGTAGAAAAAAAATCACTCAATTACAGAACCAAAAAGAAAAAAACAAAAACAAAACAAAACAAACAAACAAACAAACAAACAAACAAAAAAAAAAAACAGAAAAACAACCTAAGAGAACTGTGGGCCAACATGAAATGTAAAACCATCCACATTATAGGAGTCCCTGAAGAAGAAGAAAATAAGCAAGGGTTAGAGAATATATCTGAGAAAATAGTGACAGAAAACTCTCTAACTTGGTGAATAAAAAATGCATACAAGTTCAAGAAGCACAGAGAGCCCCAGTAAGAAGAACCCAAACAGGTCCACTATAAGACACATAATAATTAAAATGTCAAAAATTGAAGACAAAGAGAGAATCCTAAAGGTAGCAAGAGAAAAGCAACAGGTTATTTACAAAGAAACCTCCATAAGGATATCAGCTGACTTCTCAACAGAAATACAACAGGCCAGAGGACAATGGCAAGAAGTAATTAAGAGAATAAAAAACAAGTATCTGGCCCTGGCCAGTTTGGCTCAGCGGTCAGAGCTTTGGCTTGCAGACCAGAGAGTCCCAGGTTTGGTTCCCGCTAAGGGCATGTACCTCGGTTGGAGTTTGTCCCCGGCCCTGGCTGGGGTCATGTCGGTGGCAACCAGTCAATGTGTCCCTCTCACATTGATGTTTGTCTCTCTCTCTCTCTTCCTCCCTCTCTCCTTCCCACTCTATCTGGGGATAAATGCAAAAATGTCCTCTGCTGAAGATTAAAAAAAGAAAACAAAAAAAACACAAAGATTTGAATCCAAGACTACTCTATCCAGCAAGAATATCAATCAAAATAGAAGGTAAAATAAAGAGCTTCCCAGGAAAAAAAAAAGCTAAGGGAATATATTAGCACCAAAGCAGCACTGCAAGAAATGTTAAAAGGACTGCTGTAATAAACACAAAAAATAGGAAGAAAAACATAACCAAAATAAACAAAAATGTCCATAAATAAGTACATATCAATAAATACCTTAAATGTAAATGAATTAAATGTTCTCATCAAAAGACACAGAGTAACTGAATGTATAAAAATGGGTGACTCATATACATGTTGTTTACAAGAAACTGATCTCATAACAAAATACTTATATAGGTTGAAAGTGAAGGAATGGAAAAATATCTTCCAAGCAAACAGAACGAAAAAACAGCTGGGTTAGCCATACTCATATCTGATAAAATAGACTTCAAAATAAAGACTATAACTAGAGACAAAAAAAGGCCACTACATAATATTGAAAGAATCAATTGCAATAAGAAGGAAATAGAGACTCTAGATGATGCACTTCATCAAATGGATTTAATAGAATCTGCAGAGAATTACACTCCAAAACTATAAAATTCACATTCTACTCAAGTGTACATGAAACATTCTCAGAGATAGACCACATGTTAGGACACAAACTATGTCTCTAAAAGTTTAAAAAGATTGAAATCATATCAAGCATCTGCTCTGATCACAATGGCATGAAACTAAAAATCAGTTATAGGAAAAACATGCAAAAATGTTCAAACACATGGAGGCTAAATAGCATATTCTTAAACAATGAATGGGTTACCAAGGAGATTAATGAAGAAATTAAAAACTTTTGGGAAATCAATGAAAATGAACACACAATAACACAAAATTTATGGGATACAGTGGAAGCAGTTCTGGGAGGGAAGTTCATAGCACTACAGGCCTAATTCAAAAAACAAGAAAAATTTTTAAATCACTTTCTAGCCCTACAACTGAAATAACTAGAAAGTAAAAACAAAACAAAAATCCTGAATGTCCCAAAGCAAGTAGAAGGAAAGACATCGTAAAGGACAGAGCAGAAATAAACAACATAGAAACTAAAAAAAAATAATAATAAATGAAAAGATCAATGCACACTGGCCGGTTTGGCTCAGGGGTTAGAGTGTCGGCCTGTGGTCCAGAGAGACCCGGGTTCAATTCCCACTAAGGGCACATACCGTGGCTTCTGTTTGTCCCAGTCCTGGTTGGTTATGTGGGTGGCAGCCACTCGATGTGTCCCTTTCACATCGATGTTTCTCTCTTTCTCTCTCTCTTCCTCTCTCTCCCTCCCACTCTATCTGAACAAAAAATGGAAAAATGTCCTCGGGTAAAAATAATAATAAAAAAAAAGATCAATGAGCCCAACCACTGTGGCTCAGTGGTTCAGCATCGACTCATGCACCAAGAGGTCGCCAGTTTCATTCTGGTCAGGGCACAAGCCCAGGTAGTGGGCCTGATCCCCCATGGGGGAATGCAGGAGGCAGCCAATCGATTTTCTCTCTCATCAATTTTTTCTCTCTCTCTCTCCCTCTTCCTTCTTTTCTCTGTCTCATATCATTAAAGAAAAAAAAAATTAAAAGATCAATGAAACAAAGAGCTAGTCCTTTAAAAAGATAAACAAGATTGATGGATACTTAGCGAGACTCACCAACAATAAGAAAGAGACAACCCAAATAAACAAAATCAGGGAAAAAAAAGAGAAGTAACAACTAACACCACAGAAATAAAAAGGATCATTAAAAATACTGTGAACAATTATATGCCAATATATTGGACAATCTATGTAAAATAGACAAATTTTTACAACCACAGAGTCTCCCAAATTTGAACCAGGAAGAAATAGAAATCTTGAACTGAACAATAACAAATAAGAAAATTTAAGATGCAATCAAGAAACTTCCAGCAAACAAAAGCCCAGGCATGGATGGCTCTACAGGGGAATTTTACCAAACATTTAGAAAAGATCTAACTCCCATTCTCCTCAAACTATTCCAAAAATCTGAGAAAAAGGAGAACTTCCAAACTCATTCTGAGATCAGCATAATTCTATTTGCAAAACCACATAAGGACACTACAAAGAAACAAAACTACAAGCCAATAACAATATTTCTGATGAACATAGATGCCAAAATCCTTAACAAAATATTAGCAACTTGGATCCAGCAATCTATCTATCTATCTATCTATCTATCTATCTATCTATCTATCTATTTTTTTTCCACCATGACCAAGTGGAATTTATCTTAGGAGTGCAAGGCTAGTACAATCTTTGCAAATCAATAAATGTGATACACCAAATAAACAAAATGAAAGATAAAACCATATAATCATATCAATAGACACTGAAAGCACCTATTTCTGATAAAAATGTTCAGCAATGTGGGAATAGAAGAATCATATCTCAACAAAATAAAGGTATATAAAATATCTACAGCCAACATCATACTCAATGGGCAAAAACTAAAAGCATTTTCCTTCAGAACAGGAACAAGGCAGAAATGCCTGTCACTTTCACCACTCTTACTGAACATAGTAGTGGAAGTCTTTTTTTTTTTTTTTTTTATCCTCACTCAAAGACATTTTTCCATTTTTTTATTCAGACAGAGCAGGAGGGAGAGAGAGAGAGAGAGACATTGACGTGAAAGGAACACATCGAGTGGCTGCCACCTGCATGACACAAACAGGGCCAGGGACAAATTTCAACCAAAGTACATTCCCTTCGTGGGAACCAAAACCGGGTCTCACTGTACCTCAGGCTGATGCTCTAACCACTGAGCTAAACCAACCATGGCAGTAGTGGAAGTTCTAGCCACAGCAATTAGACATGAACAAAAAATAAAAGGAAGCCAAATTGGAAAGGAGGAAGTAAAACTGTCATTAATTGCGCATGACATGATATTGTACATAGAAAACCCTAAAGACTCCATAAAAAAATTTACTAGAGTTAATAAACAAATTTGGAAAGTAGCAGAATACCAAATTAACATCAAGAAACCAACAGAATTCTTATACACCGTTAATAAACTCAAATAGAAAGATTCTATAAAAACAACCCTAACTACCATTACAGTAAAAAACTACAATAAATAAAAATACACTTAACTAAAGAAGTAAAAGACCTATTTGCAGAAAACTACAGGACATTAAAAACAAAGAAATAGAGGAAGATATATAAAAGTGAAAGCATATACCTTGTTCATGGATTGGAAGAATTAAGATCATTAAAATGTCCATACTACCCAGAGAAATAAAATGGCGGCGGAGTGAACGGAAGCGACACAGACCGTCTCCCAAAACCAAACTGGAATTACAACTATAACACAGACAAAGCGACTGGAAAAACCAACAGAAAAGCAGCTTGTGAGGACAATACAATGAAGGACACTGACTCCATCCCGGTAGGCTTACGAAGGCGCAAGAAGGGGGCTGGGAGCCCACGGAAGGCAGCTCAGCAGCGGCCTCAGCTGGGAGCAGCGCTCTCGGGTTACACTCCCAGGCAGCTCTACAGCACACAGCCAGGACAGAGGCTGAAACAACCACAGCCACTCACCTGGGGCTCCTGCAGAGGGAGGGCGGACTGGACTGGAATTGTGTCAGGACACTCGGGATCTGGAGGGCGCTCAGAGCTTTGGCTGAGTGCAGCCACGCAGGACAGTGGCCACATTGCTCCTTCCCAGGGCTCTGAGAAAGGCACCAGGCCCTCCCTCGGAGATCCAACCCAACCCTGTGGGCCATTGAAGTGCTAATTGAGGCTCACTAACAACCAGCATCTGCCCCACCCTCATGAAATACCATAGTGCTGAGCACCTGAGGGAGCCTTTCAATCAACTGACAACCCAAAACTAATCAAGTAACCTAGACTGCTAGCCTCCAGGCAAAAAGCTAGAGGATAACAGTACCTTTCCTGGGCTGGGAACTTTAACCAAGAAAGTAAGACTTGACAGTGGTGTTCAACGTGGGTCCTCCCTCACTCATCTAAACACAGAAGAGGGAGCCACAAACAGCAGAACACCAACACCCACAGGGAAAACTTGACAGGCTCCAAAGCCCACAATGATAGCCAAAATGGTGAAACACAGAAACAGAAGCCAAATGAAAGAGCAAGAGACCTCCACTAAAGATGAGATCAATGTGGAGCAATTAGGCATGTTAACAGAGCTAGAATTCAGAGCCTTGAGGAAGCTGAACAGCATGAGTAAGGACATAGAGACACTGAAAATAAGCCAATTGGAAATTAAAAACCAACAAGAAGAGATAAAAAAATGACATATCAGAAATGAAAAACACATTGGAAGGTTTAAAAAGCAGAGTAGAGGAAGCTGAGGACCGGATCAGTGAATTAGAAGACAGGGTAGAAAAAATCAACCAATCAGAAAAACAAAAGGAAAAAACTATTAAAAAACAGGAAGACAGCTTAAGAGAACTGTGGGACAACTGGAAACGTAATAATATTAGCATCATAGGAGTCCCCGAAGAAGAAGAAAATGAGCAAGGGTTAGAGAATATATTCAAAAAAATAGTGGGAGAAAACTTCCCTAATTTGGTGAAGGAAGAAGGCATTCAAGTTCAAGAAGCACAGAGAGTCCCAAGTAAGAAGAACCCAAACAGGCCCACACCAAGACACATAGTAATTAAAATGCCACAAATTAAAGACAAAGAGAGAATCCTAAAAGAAGCAAGAGATAAGTAACAGGTTACCTACAATGGGAACCCCATAAGGCTCTCTGATGACTTCTCACAAGAAACACTACAGGCCAGAAGAGAATGGCATGAAGTAATCAAAGTCATGAAAAACAAGAATCTGAATCCAAGACTTCTCGACCCAGCAAGGCTATCATTCAATATAGAAGATCAAATAAATAGCTTCCAAGACAAAAAAAAAAAAAAAAAGACTAAGGGAATACATTAGCACCAAACCAGCACTGCAAGAAATGTTAAAAGGACTGCTGTAATTAGCAGTAGAAATGGGAAGAAAAATAGAACCACACTAAAAAAAATGGCAATAAATAAGGACATATCAATAATCACCCTAAACGTAAATGGATTGAATGCTCCCATAAAAAGACACAGAGTAGATGATTGGACAAGAAAGCATGACTCATGTATATGTTGTTTACAAGAGACTCACCTCTCAAGAAAAGACTCACATAGGTTGAAAGTGAAGGGATGGAAAAAAATTTTCCAAGCAAATGGAAAGCAAAAAAAAAAAAAAAAAAAAAAAGCTGGGGTAGCAATTCTCATATCTGATAAAATAGATTTCAAAATGAAGACCATAACTAGAGACAAAGAAGGCCACTACATAATATTGAAAGGATCTATCCAACAGGAAGATATAACCTTGATAAACATATATGCACCCAGTATAGGAGCACCAAAATATATTAAAAATCTTCTGGAGGACTTCCAAGGAAAATTGACAACAATACAATCATAGCAGGGGACTTCAACACCCCATTGACAGCACTGGATAGATCCTGTAGGCAAAAAATTACCAAGGAAACAGAGACTCTAAATGAAGCACTAGACCAAATGGATTTAATAGATATCTACAGAGAATAACACCCCAAAACTACAGAATACACATTCTTCTCAAGTGCACATGGGACATGATAGGACACAAACTAAATCTCTACAAGTTCAAGAAGATTGAAATCATATCAAGCATCTTCTCAGATCACAATGGCATGAAACTAGAAATCAATTGCAACAAGAACATGCAAAGACATTTCAACACATGGAGGCTAAATAGCATGTTATTAAACAATGAATGGGTCACCGAGGAGATCAAGGAAGAAATTAAAAACTTCCTGGAAACCAATGAAAATGAACACACAACAACACAAAATTTATGGGATGCAGCGAAAGCAGTTCTGAGAGGGAAGTTCATAGCACTACAGGCCTACCTCAAAAAACAAGAAAAATTTCTAATTGACTGTCTAACCTCACAACTTAAAGAATTAGAAAGCAGCCCTGGCCGGTTTGGCTCAGCGGTTAGAGCGTCAGCCTGCCGTCCAGAGAGACCCGGGTTCGGTTCCCGCTAAGGGCATGTACTTCGGTTGCAGTTTGTCCCCGACCCTGGTTGGTCGTGCGATGGCAGACACTCGATTTGTCCCTTTCACATCGATGTTTCTCTCTATATATCTCTTCCTCTCTCTCCCTCCCACTCTATCTGTACAAAACAAACAAACAAAATCCCAGAGCAAATACAAGGAAAGAAATAGTAAAGATCAGAGCAGAAATAAATGATATGGAGACCAAGAAAACAATTCAAAGGATCAATAAAACAAAGAGCTGGTTTTTCAAAAAGATAAACAAGATTGATGGACACTTAGGTAGACTCACCAAGAAACAAAGAGAGAGAAACCAAATACAGAAAATCAGAAATGAAAGAGGACAAGTAACAACCAACACCACGGAAATACAAAAGATTGTTAACAACTACTATGAACAACTATATGGCAACAAATTTGACAATCTAAGTGAAATGGACAAATTTCTAGAAACACACAGTCTCCCAAAACTATTCCCGGAAGAGATAGAAAACTTGAACAGACCAATAACAACTAAGGAAATTGAAGAGGTAATCAAGACTCTCCCAGCAAACAAAAGCCCAGGCCCAGATGGCTTCACGAGGGAGTTTTACCGAACATTCAAAAAAGAACTAATACCCATGCTCCTCAAACTATTTCAAAAAATTCAAGAAGAAAGAAGACTACCAAACACGTTCTACAAGGCCAGCATAATTCTAATTCCAAAACCAGAAAAAGACACTACAAAGACAGAAAACTACAGGCCAATATCCTTGATGAACATAGACGCCAAAATCCTGAACAAAATATTAGCAAATCGGATCCAGAAATACATCAAAAAAATTATTCACCATGACCAAGAGGGATTCATTCCAGGGATACAAGGCTGGTACAATATTCACAAATCAATAAACGTGATACACCACATAAACAAAATGAAGAATAAAAACCACATGATCATATCAATAGATGCTGAAAAAGCATTCGACAAAATCCAGCATCCACTTCTGATAAAAACGCTCAGCAATGCAGGAATAGAGGGATCATATCTTGACATAATAAAGGCCATATATGAAAGACCAACAGCCAACATCATACTCAATGGACAGAAACTAAAAATATTTCCATTAAGAACAGGAACAAGACAGGGATGTTCACTTTTGCCACTCTTATTTAACATTGTACTGGAAGTCTTAGCCACAGCAATCAGACAAGAAGAAAAAATAAAAGGGATCCAAATTGGAAAGGAGGAAGTGAAACTGTCATTTTTTACAGATGACATGATATTATACATAGAAAACCCTAAAGACTCCATCAGAAATCTACTAGACTTAATAAATGAATTTGGCAAAGTAGCAGGATACAAAATTAATGTCAAGAAATCGATGGCATTCTTGTACACCAATGATGAACACACAGAAAGAGAAACTGAAAAAACAATCCCATTTACCATCGCGCCAACAAAATTATGACACCTAGGAATAAACTTAACCAAATAAGTAAAGGACCTATTTGCAGAAAACTAAAGGTCATTGAAAAAAGAAATAGAGGAAGATATAAAAAAGTGGAAGCACATACCCTGTTCATGGATTGGGAGAATTAACATCATTTAAATGTCCATACTACCCAAAGCAATCTATAGATTCAATGCAATTGCCATCAAAATACCAACGACATATTTCATAGAACTAGAACAAATACTTCAAAAGTTCATATGGAACCAAAAAAGACCCTGAATGACCACTGCAATCTTGAAAAATAAGAACAAAGTGGGTGGGATTACAATACCAGATATCAGGTTATACTACAAAGCGACTGTAACCAAAACAGCCTGGTACTGGCACAAGAACAGGCATATAGACCAGTGGAACAGAACTGAAAACCCAGAAATGGACCCAAGGCAATACGCTCAATTAATATTTGACAAAGGTGGCAAGAGCATACAGTGGAGTAAAGGCAGCCTCTTTAATAAATGATGTTGGGAAAATTGGACAGCTACATGCAAAAAAATGAAACTAGACCATCAACTTACACCATACACCAAAATAAACTCAAAATGGATAAAAGACTTAAGTGTGATCCGTGAATCCATAAAAATTCTAGAAGAAAATGTAGGCAAGAAAATTTCGTACATCTTACGGATCAGAATTTTCACTGATACATCACCTAAGGCAACAGAAATAAAAGAGAAAATGAACACATGGGAGTACATCAAACTAAAAATCTTCTGCACAGCAAAAGAAACAATCATCAAAATGGAAAGGCAACCCACTGTATGGGAGAACATCATTGCCAATGATGTATCAGATGAGGGGTTAATTTCCAATATATATAGAGTTCTCATACAACTCCACAAAAGGAAGACAAAGAACCCAATTAAAAAATGGGCAGAGGAGCTGAATAGACACCTCTCCAAACAAGACATACAAATGGCCAAGAGACATATGAAGAAATGCTCAACATCACTAATCATCAGAGAGATGCAAATTAAAACATCAATGAGGTATCACCTCACACCTGTCGGAATGGCCGCCATCAACAAATCATCAAACAACAAGTGTTGGCGAGGGTGTGGAGAAAAGGGGACGCTAATACACTGCTGGTGGGAATGCAGACTGGTGCAGCCGCTATGGAAAACAATATGTTGCTACCTCAAAAAATTAAAAATTGAACTTCCATTTGACCCAGTGATCCCACTGCTGGGTATATACCCTAAGAAGCCTGAAACACCAATCAGAAAGAATATATGTACCCCCATGTTCATAGCAGCACTATTTACAATAGCTAAGACCTGGAAACAGCCCAAGTGTCCACCAGTAGACAAGTGGATAGAAAAGCTGTTGTACATATACACAATGGAGTACTATTCAGCGGTAAGAAAGAAAGATCTCTTATCCTTTGAGACGACATAGAGGGACCTGGAAAGTATTATCCTAAGTGAAAGTAGCCAAGCAGAAAAAGATAAATACCACATGATCTCACTTATAATCAGAATATAATGAACATAACAGTGTGAGGAATACAGTAGACCCAGACACATGGAAGTAGGGCACAGACTGACATTCCTCAGAAGAGGGGATGGGGGGTGGGGGGGTGGGAAGAGATAAACCACAGAACTTATATGCATGTATGCATGAGCAATGGACATGGACAACTAAGCCGGGGATGGGGCAGAGGTGGGGTCGGGGGTGCCAATGTGGTAAAAAGGTAAAATATCTGTAACAAAAAAATAAATAAAAAATTCATAAAAAAAATAAAAAAAAAATAAAATGTCCATACTACCCAAAGCAATATATAGATTCAATGCAATTCCCATTAAACCACCAACGACATAGTCCTGGCCTGTGTGGGTCACTGGTTGAGCCTTAACCCTTGCATCAAAAGATCACTGGTTTGATTCCTTGTCAGAGCACATGCCCAGTTTGTGGGCCCAATCTTCAATGAAGAGTGTGCAGGAATCAGCCAATCAATATTCTCTGTCATTGATGTTTCTATCTCTCTCTCTCCCTTCTCTCTAAAATCAATAAAGAAAAACATATTTTAAAAAATAAAATAAATTATCAATAACTTGTTTTACAGAACTAGAACAATTGCTCCAAAAGTTTATTTGGAACAAGAAAAGACCCCAAATTTTCACAGCAATTTTGAAAGAAAAAAATTAACAAAGTAGAAGTGATCACCATATCAGATATTAGGTTATATTCCAAAGCCACTCTAATCAAAACAGTCTGGTACAATAACAGGCATATAAATCAATGGAACAGAACAGAGAAACCAGAAAATGACCCAGGATGTTATGCTCAATTAATATTTGACAATGATGGCAAAAGCATACAATAGAATAAAGACAGCTTCTTCAATAAATGGGGTTGAAAAAATTGGATGGTACATGCAAAAAAAAAATAAAAATAAAATAAAAGTAGACCACCAACTTGCACCATACAGAACAATAAACTCAAAATGGATAAAAGACTTAAATATGACTCATGAATCCATAAAAATTATAGCAAAGAAAGGTAGGTAACAAAATTTCAGACATCACATGCAGCAGTATTTTTGCTGATACAATGCAAAAAAAGCTTCTGCATAGCAAAAGAAACAAGCATCACAATGTAAAAGGAACCCACTATATGAGAGAGCATAATTGCCAAAAATACATCAGACAAGGGTTCAATTTGAAATATATCAAGTACTCATACAACTCAACAAAAGGAAGACAAATAATCCAATTAAATGGGCAGTGGCTCTAAATAGACACCTTTCCAAACAGGACATACAGATGGCCAAGGAACATTAAATAATGTTCAATGTCCCTAATTGTCAGAGATTTGCTCATTAAAACAAATATGAGGCATCACCACACACTTGCCAGAATAGCTGCCATTAACAAATCATGAAACAAGTGCAAGCAAGGGTGTCAAGAAAAGGGAACTTGCCCTGGCCAGTTTGGCTCAGTGGTTAGAATGTTGGCCTGTGGACCAGAGAGACCAGATTTGGTTCCTGCTAAGGGCATGTACCTCAGTTGCAGTTCGCCCCTGGCCCTGGTTGGGGTCGTGTGGGTGGCAACCAGTTGATGTGTCTCTCTCACATCGATGTTTTTTTTGTTTGTTTGTTTGTTTTTTCTCTCTCTCTTCCTCCTTCTCTCACTCCCATTGTAGTGGAAGATAAATGCAAAAATGTCCGTGGGTGAAAATAAAGCAGGAAAACAATAAAGATGAAAAGAAAAGAAAAGAAAAGAAAAAAAAGAAAAGAAAAGAAAAGAAAAGAAAAGAAAAGAAAAGAAAAGAAAAGAAGAAAATAAGATTTCTTATCTTTTGAGATGATATAGAGGCACCTAAAGAGTATTATACTCATCAGAATAGGCCAATCAGAGAAAGTCAAATATCACATGAGCTCATTTATTTGTGGAATATAATGAACAAAAGAAAAAAAAGAAAAAGAAAAGAAAAAAAAGGAAAGAAAAGAAAAGAAAAAAGAAAAGAGGTCTCTAGTACACTGCTTGTGGGAATGCAGACTGGTGCAGCCACTATGTAAAATAATATGACATTTTCTCAAACAATTAAAACTTGAACTGCCAGTTGAGCCAGTGATCCCACCTCTAGGAACATATACTAAGAAGCCTGAAACACTAATCAGAAAGAATATATGTACTCCTATGTTCATAGCAGCACTATTTACAATTGCTAAGATTTGGAAACAGCCCTAGTGTCCATTAATAGATGAATAGATAAAGTAGCCCTGATACATAGACACAATGAAGTACTATGCAACTGTAAGAAAATAAGATTTCTTATCTTTTGAGATGACATAGAGGCACCTAAAGAGTATTATACTAATCAGAATAAGCCAATCAGAGAAAGTCAAATATCACATGAGCTCATTTATTTGTGGAATATAATGAACAAAATAAGCTGATGAGCAAAATAGACCCAGAAATATAGTAGTAGGGTATGGACTGACAATGTCACAATAGGGGGCTAAGGAGGAGGGAAGAAATAATCCAAAGAACTTATATGCATATATGTCTATTCAATGCTCATAGATGAAAATGCTGGGGGGAGGGGCAGGATTGGGAGAAGAGTGTCAGTGAGGGAAAAAAGAAACATCTGTAATAAAAATGGATTAATAAACATAAATAAATAAATTAATTAATCAGAATCTGTCTTTTTTCAACCAGGAAATGTTATGTGACAATGTATATCTTTGCTGAATAAATCTGCCCTAATTCACCTTATTGAGCAAGTTTGTTTTGAAATCATTAATGCTTACATATATTTTTTCCAGAAGTGTAATATGCATTTATAACTAAATGGACCAGATACTGAACCAATGGGGAAAATTATATTTTTAAAGAAATCTTTCAAGAGGAAACTAATCTTGAGTCGAATTCAATGTGTGCTCCTCATCTTTTTTTCATTATTAACTTCCAGGAGAGCCTCAGGTATGGTTTAGCAGGGTACCCACCCTACTCAGAATGACTCATAACAGCACAGAGGCTTGCAGAGATTTCTCTATCTGCTTAGTACATAGCTGTTTTTCCATAGATGGGGACTATTCCACAATGCTTCAAAAGTCCTCTTTTGGGATACATGCTCACCAACTAAGAGAAATTTTGCCCTGAATCCCTCAAGAAAAAGGCTAATCATTTGTAACACAGCTTGGCCCCAATATAAAGTGGGCAGGAGAGCAGTTTGGCTAGTTAATGAAACCATTAATTTTAATACTATCTTACAGCTAGAACCTGTTTTGCCCTTTCCAAGGGATATGGACTGAGATTTCATATATCTAAAAGTGTTTATGGCTTCAGTGGTGACCCTGAGCTATGTGCTTTCTTCAAACTAGAGAAATGTACCCAAATAAAAGAAAAAAAATTCAAAAACTGGTGAATAGATTTCAGCCCACTGCCAACATTTGTATGTCAACCTAGTCCCTGAGGTATTGTAAATAACTGTCCTTGTTTTACACATTAAGTCTTCATAGGGTCACATGTATCATTCTAGAAACAATTCAAGAGCAACAAATCCTTACCTTCCCTGAAGATCCCCTATTCATTTCAAAAGGCTTATAAATAATTGGCCTTATAAAACCAAAGTCCCATGATTTTGAAATGCAAGTATTGCCTGGTCTTCACCTAGAGCTCTTGTCTGGGCAATTTTTAAAATGCAAATATTTGGGAAGATTGAAGCAGGCAGGACCAAAAGGAAGGTGAGTGTGTGACAGAGTGATATAGTGTGTGAGAGAGTGGGAGTAGACCTGAAGGTGAACAACCAAACTCCTGTAGTGCAGAGACACAGGGCAAAAGGTTCCTGTGCTGTGAAAAGGAGCAGCCAGCTACTGCGGTAAGTGGCTCTTCAAAGTTCTTCTCCCCGTGCTAGAGGGAGGTCCCATAATTTTGAAAGATCCCAGGTCTTCCCTGGGAGGAGGCAGTGGGAGTGACTATGGCCCAGCAACATGAGCCCAACATAGCACTTGGCACCATCGGACCAGTGGACACTCTGTGTCAACACAGCCGGTGCACAGTAGTGGAGATGCCAAGGTGCCAGTCATGGAAGCCATGGACAGCTGGAGCCCAACTACATCCCCCAAAGTAGCAGCCCAATCAGACTCAAGATATACCCCCCGCAACAGAGGCTGGAGTGCAGGCATTTATTCCCAGGCAACAGAAGCACAGATCAGCAGCTGAGACTCATCCCAAAAAATTACAACAAAAACTGAGTTGGAGTAGAGCCCCATGAGGCAGCAGCACTCCCCAGCCACCAGGAGGCAGCAGCACTTTCTAGTCACCAGCAGTGGGACCTGGGGCTATAAAGAGGCCTGTGCAGTCCAACAGCTCAAAAGAACAGTGAGAAGCCATAGCCCTAGAGAGACTGGTGCAATCCAGTTGCCTGCCCAAAGGACCTGCAGGGTGCGGAAACACCAGAGAGGCCTCTGGGACACAGTAGCCCAAAAGAGCAGTGGGAAGACAGAGCCCCAGAGGAACTGGTGAGATCCAGCTACCTGCCAACAGGACCTGCAGGGTGCATATGCAACAGAGAGGCCTTTGCAATCCAGCAGGGACTGTGATATCCAGTTTCCTGAGGAAACATCGAAATGCGGGGGAACCAGATAGGCCTCAGCAACCCAGCTGCGCACAAGATAGGAGTAGAGAATGTGAAAATAAAGGCAGAGTAAATGGAAGCTATACAGATGTCCTCCCAGGACCAAAAGAAATTACAACTAAAATAAAGACAAATCCTCAGAAAAAACGGAACAGAAACACAGCACTAGTAGGATCTGCAGAGCCAAGAGAGGGTGGCAGGTTGGGAGCCCATGGACTGCAGCAGTCTTAGCTCTGAGCAGCGCCCTTGCGGAATAAAGACCAAGCCTGCTCCACAGCACAGAGAGCATGGACAGAGCACTAAAATAGGCACAGCCACTCACCTGGGAGCTATGGCAGAGGGAGGGCACACTGGTCTAAAACTCTGTGGGGACACGCAGGATTTGGAGGACACACAGTTTTGGCTGAGTTGAGGCCACAAAGGATGGTGGCCAGTGTGCTCCTTCACAGAGCTGTGGGAAAAAGCAGCAACCCCTCCACACAAACATTCAGCCTTTCCCAGGTGAGGCAAAAAAATGCAAATTGAGGCTCATTAATAACCAGGATCATTCCCACCCTCTGGAAATCCTCTTATGCAGAACACCAGGACATTATTTTAAGGCACTGAGTAATTGAGACTACTAGCCACAAGAAAAAAGCTAGAAAATAACTGGACCTTTCCTGGGCTTGCAAAACTACCCAGGAAAGTAAGACTTGACAGTGGTGTTTAATGTGGGCCCACCCTGGATCTTACAAACCCAGCAGAGGGAGCCACAAACAGCAGAACACCAACACCCACAGGCAGGCTCCAAAACCTGCTGAGATAGCCAAAATGGTGAAACAAAGAAACAAATCTCAAATGAAAAAAAAGAGACAACTCTATCGAACATGAGCTCAATGAAATGCAGCTAAGCAAATTATCAGAGGTAGAGTTCAGAACCATTATCTTGAGAAAGCTCAACAGCATGAGTAAAAAAACAGCACCATGAGTTAAGATATAGAAACATTGAAAACCAAAGAAGGGGAAATGAAGAATGACATACCAAAAATTAAGAACACATTGGAAGGTCTATCCAGCAGAGTAGAGGAAGCTGAGGACTGGATCAGTGAATTAGAAGACATGGTAGAAATAATCAACCAATCAGAAAACCCAAAGGAAGAAACAATTAAGAAAGAGAAAGACAGCTTAAGTTACTGTGGGACAACTGGAAATGTAATAACATTAGCATCATAGGAGTCTCCGAAGAAGAAGAAAATGGACAAGGGTTAGAAAATATATTTGAAGAAATAGTGACAGAAAACGTTCCTAACATGTTGAAGAAAGAAGGCATTCAGTTCAAGAAGCACAGAGAGCCCCAAGTAAGAAGAACCCAAACAGGCCCACACCAAGACACATAGTAATCAAACTGCCAAAAATAAAGACAAAAAGAGAATCCTAAAGGCAGCAAGAGGTAAGCAACAAGTTACCTACAAAGGGAAGCCCATATGTCTCTCAGCTGATTTCTCAACCAAAACACTACAGGCAAGAAGGGAGAGGCATGAAGTAATCAAGGTCATAAAAAACAAGGATCTGAATCCAAGACTACTCTATCCAGCAAGGCTATCATTCAAAACATAAGGTCAAATAAAGAACTTTCCAGACAATAAAAAAAAAAAAAGGCTAAGGGAATATATTAACACCAATCCAGCACTGCAAGATATGCTAAAAGGACTGCTGTAATTAGTAGAAGAAATAGTAAGAAAAATATAACCACACTTAACAAAAATGGCATTAAATAAATACATATCAATTATCAGCTTAAATGTGAATAGTCTTAATGCTCCGATAAAAAGACACAGATTAGCTGACTGGATAAAAAAGCATGACTCACATATATATTGTTTGCAGAATACACACATCACAACAAAAGACTCACATATGTTGAAAGTGAAAAGATGGAAAAAAATCTTTCAAGCAAACGGAAAGCAAAAAAAAAAGCTGGAGTAGCAATACTCATATCTGTTAAAGTAGATTTCAAAATGAAGATCATAACTAGAGACAAAATAGGCCACTACATAATATTGAAAGGATCTATCCAACAGATAGATATAACCTTGATAAACATATGTTAAAAGTCTTCTGAAGAACTTCAAAAAAGAAATCAATAGCAATACAATTATAGCAGTGGACTTCAATACCACACTGACATTACTGGATAGATCTTCTAGACAAAAAATTAACAAGGAAAAAGAGACTCTAAATGATGCACCAAATCAAATGAATTTAATAGATATCTACAGAGAATTACACCCCAAAACTGCAGAATTCACATCCTTCTCAAGAGCACATGAGACATTCTCAAAGATAGACCACATGATAGGGCACAAACTAAATCCCTACAAGTTCAAGAATCTAAAAATCATATCAAGCATCTTCTCAGATCACAGTGGCATGCAACTAGAAATTAATTGCAACCAGAACATGCAACGACATTTGAACACATGGAGGCTAAATAGCATGTTATTGAACAATGAATGGGCTACCAGGGAGATCAAGAAAGAAATTAAATATTTCCTGAAAACCAATAAAAATAAACACAAAATAACATAAAATCAATAGGATGCAGCAAAAGCATTTCTGAGAGGGAAGTTCATAGCACTACAGGCCTACCTTAAGAAGAAAGAAAAAAATTTAATAGACTATCTAACCTCACAACTTAAAGAAGTAGAAAGCAAACAAAAAGAAAACCCCAGAACAAGGAGAAAGAACAAAATAGTAAAGATCAGAGCAGAAATAAATGACATGGAGACCAAAAAAAACAATTCAAAAAATCAATGAAACAAAGAGGTGGTTCTTTGAAAAGATAAACAAGATTGATGGACCGTTAGCTAGACTCACCAAGAAACAAAGAGAGAGAACTCAAATACACAAAATCAGAAATGAAAGAGCAGAAATAATAACTGACACCACAGAAATACAATGGATTGTTAACAAATATTATGAACAATTATATGACAACAAATTCGACAATCTAAGCAAAATGGACCAATTTCTAGAAACACACAGTATCCCAAAACTAAACTGGAAGAAGATAGAAAAGGTGAATAAACCAATAACAACAAAATAATTTGAAAATGTAATCAAGACTCTCCCAGCAAACCAAAGCCTAGTCCCAGAAGGCTTCACGGGAGAATTTAATTGAACATTCAAAGAAGAACTAATACCCATTCTCCTCAAACTATTTCAAAAATTTCAAGAAGAAGAAAGACTTCCAAACTCATTTTATGAGGCCAGCATAATTCTAATTCCAAAACAAGTAAAAGACACTACAAAGGAGAAAAAAATGGCGGCGGAGTGAATAGAATCTACACAGACCATCTCCCAGGATCAAACTGGAATTACGATGAAAATAAAGACAAATCATCAGGAAAGGGTAACAGAAAGGCAGCTTGGAGGACCACATAACCAGGGACACTGACTCAATCCTGGTAGGCTTGTGAGAGGGACCCATGAGCCCACGGTCTGCAGTGGACTGGGCTGGGACCTGCGGCCCCCTCTGGGACCTACTGTAGCATCAGCTGGGACCTGCTGCGGCCTCAGCTGGGACCAGTGGCCTAGGCTGGAAGATGTGCCCTCAGCTGGGTCCTGTGGCCTCAGCTGGGACCAACAGCTGCCTTAGCTCTGACCTGCGGCCACCTCAGCAGGATCCTGATCCTCAGCTCGTGCTACACACTCTGCTGGGAGCTGCCTCAACCTCGGCAGCCCTTAACTGGGAGCAACCCTCAGGTTAAAGGCCCAAGCGGCTCCATGGCACAGAGCCTGGACAGAGGCTAAATTGGCAGCAGCCACTCACCTTGGGCTCCAGCAGAGGGAAGGCAGACTAGACTGGAACTGTGTGGGACACATGGGATTTGGAGGGTGCTCAGAACTTTTGCTGACTGCAGGCACACAGGACTGTGATCATCTTACTCCTTTCCAGGATTCTGGGGAGAGGCTGTGAGCCCTCCCTCAGATATTCAACCCCACCTGGTGGCCATTAAAATGCTAATTGAGGCCCATTAACAACCAGAAGCTGCTCCACCCTCTGGAAATCCTCTTACACTGAGCACCTGAGGGAAAGCAATGTTCTTCAGATGACCTCTACTAATAGCCTCCAGGCAATAAAGCTAGATGATAAGTACCATTCCCTGGGCTAACAACTCTAATCAGAAAAGATAAAACTTGACAGTGCCTCATTCAAACCCAGGAGAGGGAGCCACAAACAGCAGAACCCCAACACCCACAGGGAAGATTTGGCACACTCCAAACCCACTGTGATAGCCAGAGTGGTGAAAAAGGAAAACAAAAGCCAAATGGAAGAACAAGAGACCTCTACCAAAGATGAGATAAATGAGGGGCAGTTAAGCAAGTTAACAGAACTAGAATTCAGAGTCATGATCTTGAAGAAGCTCAACAGCATGTGTAAGGACATGAGCACCATGAGTAAAGACATAAAATGTTGAAAATCAACCAGTTGGAAATTAAAAGCCACCAAGAAGAAATGAAGAATGACATATCAGAAATAAAAAACACATAGAAAAGTTTAAATAGCAGAGTAGAGGAAGCTGAGGACCGGATCAAAGAATTAGAAGAAAAGGTAGAAAAAAACTCAACCAATCAGAAAACCAAAAGGAAAAAAAAATAAAATAAAAAACAGGAAAACAGCTTAAGAGAACTGTGGGACAACTGGAAAAGCAATGATATTCGCATCATAGGAGTCCCCAAAGAAGAAGAAAATGAGCAAGGGTTAGACAATATATTTGAAGAAATAGTGTCAAAAAACTTCCTTAATTTGGTGAAGAAAGAAGGCATTCAAGTTCAAGAAGCACAGAGAGCTCCAAGTAAGAAGAACCCAAACAAGCCCATACCAAGACACATAGGAATCAAAGTGCCAAAAATTCAGGACAAAGAGAGAATCCTAAAAGCAGCAAGACAGAAGCAACAAGTTACCTACAAAGGAAACCCCATAAGGCTCCCAACTGATTTCTCAACAGAAACACTACAGACCAGAAGGGAATGGCATGAAGTAATCAAGGTCATAAAAACAAGAATCTGAATCCAAGACTACTCTACCCAGCAAGGCTATTATTTAAAATAGAAGGTCAAATAAAGAGCTTCTCAGACAAAAAAAGGCTAAGGGAATACATTACCACCAAAACAACACTGCAAGAAATGTTAAAAGGACTGTTGTAATTAGCAGGAGAAATAGGAATAAAAATATAACCACACTAAACAAAAATGGCAATAAATAAGTACGTATCAATAATCACCCTAAATGTAAATGGTTGAATGCTCCAATAAAAGACAAAGAGTAGCTAATTGGATAAAAAAGCACTACTCATCTATATGTTGTTTACAAGAGACCCACCTCACAAAAAAAAAAAAAAAAAAAAAGACTCACATAAGTTGAAAGTGAAGGGATGAAAAAAATCTTCCAGCAAATGGAAAGGAAAAAAAAGCTGGTGAAGCAATACTCATATCTGATAAAATAGATTTCAAAATGAGAACCATAACTAGAGACAAAAAAAAACCACTACATAATATTGAAAGTATCTATCCAACAGGAAGATATAACCTTGATATAACATATATGCACCCAATAAAGGAGCACCAAAGTATTTTAATATCTTCTGGAAGACTTCAAAGGAGAAATCGATAGCAATACAATCATAGCAGGAGACTTCAACACCCCACTGACATCACTGGATAGATTCTCTGGACAAAAACTTAGCAAGGAAACAGAGACTCTAGATGAAGGACTAGAACAAATGGATTTAAGAAATATCTATAAAGAATTAAACCCCCAAACTACACAATTCACATTCTTCTCAAATGTACATGGGACATTCTCAAAGATTGACCACATGTGATGACATAAATTAAGTCTCTACAAGTTCAAGAAGATTGAAATCATAACAAGCATCTTCTCAGATCACAATGGCATGAAACTAGAAATCAATTGCAACAAGAACATGCAAAGACATTTGAACACATGGAAGCTAAATAACATGTTATTAAATTACGAAAGGGTCAATGAGAAGATCAAGGAAGAAATTAAAACTTCCTGGAAACCAATAAAAATGAACACACAACAACACAAAACCTATGGGATATAGTGAAAGCAGTTCTGAGAGGGATGTTCATAGCACTACAGGCCTACCTCGAGAAGCAGGAGAAATTTCTAATAGACTACCTACCGTCACAACTTAAAGAACTAGGAAGCAAGCAAAAAGAAAACCCAGAGCAAGTAGAAGGAAGAAAATAGTAAAGATCAGAACAGAAATAAATGACATAGAGTCCATAAAAACAATTCACAGGATCAATGAAACAAAGAGCTGGTTTTTCAAAAAGATAAACAAGATTGATGGACCCTTAGCTAGACCCACCAAGAAACAAAGACACAGAACCCAAATACAGAAAATCAGAAATGAAAGAGGAGAAGTAACAACTGACACCACAGAAATACAAAAGATAGTTAACAACTACTATGAACAATTATATAGAAACAAATTAAACAATCTAAGTGAAATGGACAAATTTCTAGACACACATAGTCTCCCAAAACTGGACCAGGAAGAGATAGAAAACTTGAACAGACCAATAACAACAGAAGAAATTGAAGGTGTAATCAAGACTCCCTGCAAACAAAAGCCCAGGCCCGGATGGCTTCACGGGGGAGTTTTACTGAACATTCAAAAAAGAACTAACACCCATTCTCCTCAAACTGTTTGAAAAAATTCAAGAAGAATGAAGACTTCCAAACTTGTTTTATGAGGCCAGCATAATTCTAAATCCAAAACCAGAAAAAGACATTACAAAGAAAGAAAACTACAGGCAAATAGACACCATATTCCTGAACAAAATACTAGCAAATCGGATCCAACCACACATCGAAAAAAATTATTCACTATGTCCAAGTTGGATTGATCTCAGGGATGCAAGGCTGATACAATATTTGTAAATCAATAAATGTGATTCACCACATAAACAAAATGAAGAATAAAAACTGCATGATTATATCAATAAATGCCGAAAAAGCCTTTCACAAAATCCAGCATCCGTTTCTGATAAAAACGCTCAGCAGTGTGGGAATAGAGGGATCATATCTAGACATAATAAAGGTCATATATGAAAGACCTACAGCCAACATCATACCCAATGGGCAAAAACTAAAAGCTTTTCCCTTAAGAACAGGAACAAGACAAGGATGCCCACTTTCACCAATTTTATTTAAAATAGTACTGAACATCTTAGCCACAGCAATCAGACAGGAATAAAAAATAAAAGGGATCCTATTCACAAATGACATGATATTATACTTAGAAAACCACAAAAACTACATCAGCAATTTACTAGACTTAATAAATAAATTTGGCAAAGTAGCAAGATACAAAATTAATATCAAGAAATCCATGGCATACTGTTATTTTTATTTTTTTTCCTTTTTATTGATTTTAGAGAGACAGGTTGTGAGAGGGTGAAAGAGATATAGACATCAATTAGAGAGAACATTGATTGGCTGCCTCCTTCGTACCCCTCACTGGGGATCAGGCCCACAACCTGGGCATGTGTCCTGACTGGGAATCGAACTGGTAACCTCTTGGTGCGTGGATCAATGCTCAACCACTGAGCCACACTGGCCTGATTAAGCTGCATTATTATACAACAATGATTAACTCATAGAAAGAGAAACTAAACTAAAAAAAAAAAAATCCCATTTACCGTCAAGGCAAAAACATTAAGATACCTAGGAATAAACTTAACCAAAGCAATAAAGGACCTAGTCACTGAAAATACAGGTTATTGAAAAAAATAAATAGAGTAAGATATAAAAAAAGTGGAAGCATATACCTTGTTCAAGGATTGGAAAAGTTAACATCATTAAAATGTCTATATTACCCAAAGCAATCTATAGATTCAATGCAATCCCCATCAAAATACCAACGACATATTCACAAAACTAGAACAAATACTTCTGAAGTTCATATGGAACCAAAAAGTCCCCAAATAGCCACAGCAAACTTGAAAACGAAGAACAAAGTTAGAAGGACCACATTACCAGATTTCAGGTTATACTACAAAGCCACTGTAATCATAATAGCCTTGTACTGGCACAAGGACAGGCACTTAGATCAATGGAGCAGAATAGAAACCCCAGAAATGGACCCAAGACAATATGCTCAATTAATATTTGACAAAGTTGGCAAGAGCATTCAGTGGAGTAAAGACAGCCTCTTTAGTAAATGGAGTTTGAAAAATTTGACAGCTACTTGCAAAAAAATAAAACTAGACCATCAACTTAGACCATACACAAGAATAAACTTAAAATGGATAAAAGACTTAAATGTGACTCAAGAATTTATAAAAATCCTAGAAGAAAATGTAGGCAACATAATTTCAGACATCCTATGCAGCAGAATTTTCACTGATACATCATTAAGACAACAGAAACCAAGTAGAAAATGAACCAATCGGACTACAACACACTCAAAAGCTTCTTCACAGCAAAAGAAACAACCACCAAAATGGAAAGGTAACCTACTCTATGGGGTAAAATAATTGCCAATTATACATCATATAACAGGTTAATTTCCAGCATATATTGAGTGCTAATATAACTGAACAAAAGGAAGAAAAAAACAATTAAAAATGTGGAGAAGAACTAAATTGACACCTCTTTAAACAGAACATACAAATGGCTAAGAGACATATGAAGAAATGTTCAACATCACTAATCATCAGAAAGATGCAAATTAAAACAAAAATGAGGTATCACTTCACACCTGTCAGAATGTCCTCCATCAACAAATCATCAAACAACAAGTGTTGTAGAGGGTGTGGAGAAAAGGGGCATCTAGTACATTGCTGTTGGGAATGCAGACTGGTGCAACCACTATGAAAAACAATATGTTGTTACCTCAAAAAGCTCTTACAACTCAATAAAAGGAAGACAACGAACTCAATTAAAAAAATGGGCAGAGAAACTAAATAGATACCATTCCTAACAGGTCATACAAATGTCTAAGAGACATATGAAGAAATGCTCAACGTCAGAGAGATGCAAATTAAAACAACAGCCACTATGGAAAACAATATGTTGTTAACTGAAAAAATGAAAAATTAAACTGCCATTTGACCCAGTGATTTCACTTCTAGGAATATACCCTAAGGAGCTAATTAGAAAGAATATATGTAACCCCATGTTTGTAGCAGCACTATTTACAATAGCTAAGTTCTCGAAACAGCCCAAATATCCATCAGTAGATGAATGGATTAAAAAAGCAGTGGTACATATACCCAATGGAGTATACTATGCAGCTGTAAGAAGGCAAGATCTTTTATCCTTTGAGAGGACATTAAGGGATCTGGAAAGTATATTCTAAGTGAAACAAGCCAAACAGAGAAAGACAAGTATCATATGATCTCACTTATTTGTGGAATATAATGAACGTAACAGTCTGAGGAATGGGGTAGTCCCAGAGACGTGGAAGTGGGGTACAGACTGTCAATCCCCATAAGAGGGAGTGTTAGGGGAGAGATAAACCACAGAACTTATATGCATGTATGCATGAACAATGGACATGGACAACAAAGTTCAGACAGGGAGGGGAGGGAGGCGAAGGTGAGAATCAGTGGGAAAAAAGAAAGAAACATCTGTTACAAAAAATAAAATAATTAATAAAAAATAAATATATAAATAAAATGCATATATTTGGTAGGTGATTCTTAACAATAAGGAAAAAACCTAGCTATCTGACCAGATCAATTTAATTTATTTCAGCCATTCTTTTTAAAATTTGTGATTTAAACAGAAGCCATTAAATAATGTTTTGAAACAACATGAAATACTAAACACGGAATGCTAGATATGTCGAAGGTTGCCTTCTTTTGGCTTTTTATTTCAGCACGTTTGTGAAATAGATTTGCAACTGTTAATGTAATGTTTTGTGCTTCGTTGAAATTGTAATTTTGAAAGTGAGAATGGTTTTCAAATGTGTTCATAAAAGTCAATCTAAAAAATACAAATTGTTTACTTTTTTGGTTATCATTGGAAATTTATGTTTCTTTCTAATAGCTAAAAATTAAAATTAAATTGGAAAAAATTATATGGTTTTAATAATAGAAGGTATCAATTACAGAGATACATTTTTGCAGGACAAAGATTGAAATTAAATTATTCTAATGATGCTTATTTCTGAATGGATTAAAATGTTATTGTAAATTGTAAAATGGTTTGTAGAAGGTTTTGAGTGTTACAGAAGGTTGTAAAAGTTTTAATTCTTTAGAAAAAAAGCTAGTCAGGCTTCAGTCCTCTTTCCTTAACCTGATTTCTCTCTGGTGAAATTATGTGATTCTGGGACTTGGAGTTGTTTTCATAGCATTCTCTCTTCTCATTGTCAATGTGGGGGAAACGTACCTGTCAGCTGCAGAGTAAATTATTCCTCAAAACATGTCTCCTCAATGCTGAGATGGAAGGCAAAACTACTCTCTGGAAATAGAGTCATATCACACACACACACATGACCATTCCCAGGTGACACCTGGGTGACAGGGTCTAGTGAGTTAGGATCTGAAGTCTGAAGGGAACTTCTCTCCTGCTTGTTTGAGTGGTGTGGATTTGAGTTCCCTGCATGAGTGGGGTAAATCTATTCAGGTTCAGCTAGAGGGCATACATGACTTTCCCAATCATCAAATATGGAGCAGCATCATAATTTACCAATCATCAATTATGGGGTTATAAACATGCCAGCACAAGGGCAGGAAGTAAGTAAGTCCACAGGTCAAACTGGTTCTCTCTCTCTCTCTCTCTCTCTCTCTCTCTCTCTCTCTCTCTCTCTCTCTCTCTCTCTCTCTGGCTTTCTGAGTAAGTCCCCTGTCTAAGTGAGTGAAATCCATCTCCAGGAATATCTAGCCAATGTTCTGGTTGTTGGTAAGGCCACCTTCAGGACACAGTGTAAATAAATCCACAGATACACTTTCTCCTGGTGCTTCTTTACTCGCATGGAGTTGAGCCTCTGAGCAGGGCAAATCCATCCTCAGGACATCTTATGCCTTAATCAGAACACAGGGTAAACATGTCCATAGGCTACTCATATCTAGAGCATTTATTACATCAATTTTGACAACCCCACTCTTTTTATATCACGTCTTATGTCACAGGGGTTTCTGACTTTTCAGTGAGCCATAACAGTCCTGCCCAAGCTCTCTCCTATTGCTTAATCCCTTAAATTGAAGCAGAGACTTGCTTTGTTTCCACTGATCATTTACAGCCCTTGAAGCCCTCATTGAAAATATCAACAGTTTTTTCTGCTTGGAAGTTAGGAACTTCCCTCTTCTTCCTCAAGTTTCTTAAGTTATCAAAAGCAAATAAGAAAAATCTTGTATCTTCCCTAAAAAATTAGTAATTCAGATTATGTGCATGGTCTTTATGTGCTTAGTCTTCATGTGTATGGTCTTTATGTGATATGTGTTTATCTGTGTATTATATGTGGTGTATTTTCTGCCTCTGGATGGCATTACTAAGGGGTAATATTTTATTGGCCTAAAGAGATTAAATACTTATATAGGTTAAGCAAGATACTGTGGTCTAGACAAAATATTTAATATTAAAACTGGCTTAAATTTAACTGATGTCTTTTAGAATTATTATCATAAAATATATGTTTGTTTCATCTAGATTTTCAAAGAGATTATGTTGTAATATTTTGGTCAAGTATATTTGACAACCTGTGCAAAATTTAAATTTCTAGAGACTCTTTTTATTTTTAACTGATAAATTGCTTTGAATTATTTTTATGGGTCCTGAATATCTTAAGGATTTATTTTCTCTCCTCAGTTTTTTATTTTTTTAACTAATTAGGCCTATTTAATACTCTTGAAATTACATGGGAAGCTTTTTAAAATAAATATTAATTTTATTTTTGCACATATATTTTTATTAAAATGTATATTCTAGAAATTTCAGTCTGCTCTAGGAAGGAACGTACACAGATTCAGAGCCAAATTCAAACAAGAAATAGTCAGGGGTAGCAGGTGTCCAGCCAGTGACATTGGGAAGCCAAGATACTGGTTTCTTGTGGAAACAACTGGCAGTAACACTTTGGGTAGTTTTGGTCCATACACTGGGGTGTTTATAATTTATTTCCAGTGTTCAATGCACACTTTCATTGTGCTATGTACAGTGTTTTTAAATCTCGCATATATTATTTGTACATTATATATTAAAATTGTGTATTAAACCTAAAAATATGAGCTTTGTATTGTTCTTTTATATAATTTCATAATTATTTACCAAGAAATTGTTATCTTGGAATGGTATATCTTACAGAAAAGCAAATTTCTTTATCAACTGCATTATAGTCAAGTCTATAACCATGCCATTTTAAGTTTTGTTATTTATAGGCAATCATGGTTTTATTTTGATGCATTTGAAAATATGTCACATCTTTGAAAAGGTTCTTGAAAAGCATTCTGACTTATTCTGAATTACAGGTTCCTAAGCAGGTCATCTTTTTGAAATAAATAAAGATCTATAAATTTTTTTTAAAAATAATGGAATTCATGGATATACTGGTGAATTATCAGGACAAACAAAATTTTTTTATATGGAACTGAATGATCTGAGAATAATATTATTCTTATGATTTTTTTCAAAATACTTTGGTTTTTAAAAATATTTTTTTTCAGATATAAGGAAACTTGCTTTTATTTCCCTAAAACAGTTTTGTAAATAAAATCCTCATAAACAATATTGAAACATTTATGTCTTTCTCCATACTTAATTCCTCTAGAATTTGGTAACTCTCAATGAGTAAATATTATTTTCATGACAATATATTTATTTACATAAATCCAATAAGACTCTCTTCTCTTTATAATAGGACATATAAAACTTGGTTCCAATTGTGATTTTATTAACCATGTATTTGACTAGAATGTAATGGTCAAGAGAGATATGCCTGGCCCAGCCAATGTAGCTCAGTGGTTAAGCATCAACCCATGCATTAAAAAGTCACTGGTTCAATTCCCAGTCAGGATACATGCCCAAGTTGTGGGCCCGATCTCCTGTGGGGGGCATGCAGGTGGCAGCCAATTAATGTTCTTCCTCATCTATGTTTCTATCTCTCTCTCCCTTTCCTTTACTGTCTCTTTAAAAGCAATAAAGAAAAAAAAAATTAAAAAAAAAGAGACATGCCTGGACTCTGGATGTCACCAAAAATCCTTAAGGAATTGAGATTGACTCCCAAGACTGAACAGCCCTGGCCAGTTTGGCACAGCTATTGAGTGTCGGCCTGTGGACCAGAGATTCCTGGGTTCGGTTCCTGCTAGGGGTGCATACCACAAAATAAATAAATAAATAAATAAATAAATAAATAAATAAATAAATACAAAAGACAGACTAGAAGAAATCAACCAATCAGAAAACCAAAAGGAAAAAAACAATTAAAAAACAGGAAGAGAGCTTAAGAGAACTGTGGGACAACTGGAAACGGAATAATGTTCGTATCATAGGAGTCCCTGAAGAAGAAGAAAGGAAGCGAGGGCTAGAGAATATATTCAAAGAAATAGTGACAGAAAACTTTCCTAATTTGGTGAAGGAAGAAGGCATTCAAGTTCAAGAAGTTCAGAGAGCCCCAAGTAAGAAGAACCCAAACAGGCCCACACCAAGACACATAGTAATCAAACTGCCAAAAATTAAAGACAAAAAGAAAATCCTAAAAGCAGCAAGAGATAAGCAACAGGTTACCTACAAAGGAAACCCCATAAGGCTCTCAGCTGACTTTTCACAAGAAACACTACAGGCTAGAAGGGAATGGCATGAAGTAATCAAGGTCATGAAAAACAAGGATCTGAATCCAAGACTACTCTACCCAGCAAGGCTATCATTCAAAATAGAAGGTCAAATAAAGAGCTTCCCAGACAAAAAAAAGGCTAAGGGAATACATTAGCACCAAACCAGCACTGCAAGAAATGTTAAAAGGACTGCTGTAATTACCAGGAGAAATAGAAAGAAAAATAGAAACACACTAAACAAAAATGGCAATAAATAAGTACATATCAATAATCACCTTAAATGTAAATAGACTGAATGCTCCCATAAAAAGACACAGAGTAGCTGATTGGATAAGAAAGCATGACTCATCTATATGTTGGTTACAAGAGACCCACCTCACAACAAAAGACTCACATAGATTGAAAGTCAAGGGATGGAAAAAAATTTCTCAAGCAAACGGAACAGAAAAAAAGCTGGGGTAGCAATACTTACATCGGATAAAATAGACTTCAGATTGAAGGCCATAACTAGAGACAAAGAAGGCCACTACATAATATTGAAAGGATCTATCCAACAGGAAGATATAACCTTGATAAACATATATGCACCCAATATAGGAGCACCAAAATATATTTAAAAACTATTGGTGGACTTCAAAGGAGAAATCGATAGCAATACAATCGTAGCAGGGGACATCAACACCCCGCTCATATCACTGGATAGATCCTTTAGACAAAAAATTAGCAAGGAAACAGAGACTCTAAATGAAGCACTAGACCAAATGGATTTAATAGATATCTACAGAGAACTACACCCCAAAACTACAGAATACACATTCTTCTCAAGTGCACATGGAACATTCTCAAAGATAGACCACATGTTAGGGCACAAACTAAGTCTCTACAAGTTCAAGAAGATTGAATTTATAACAAGCATCTTCTCAGACCACAATGATATGAAACTCGAAATCAATTGCAAGAAGAACATACCAAGACATTTGAACACATGACAGCTAAATAGAATGTTATTAAACAATAAATGGGTCACCGAGGAGATCAAGGAAGAAATCAAAAACTTCCTGGAAAACAATGAAAATGAGGACACAACAATAAAAAATCTATGGGATGCAGAGAAAGCAGTTCTGAGAGGGAAGTTCATAGCACTACAGGCCTACCTCAAAAAAGAAGAAAAATCTCTAATAGACTACCTAACCTCACAACTTAAAGAACTAGAGAGTAAACAAAAAGAAAACCCCAGAGCAAGTAGAAGGAAGGAAATAGTAAGGATCAGAGCAGAAATAAACGACATAGAGACCAAAAAAACAATTCAGAGGATCAATAAAACAAAGAGCTGTTTTTTTCGAAAAGATAAACAAGATTGATGGACCCTTAGCTAGACTCACCAAGAAACAAAGAGAGAGAACCCAAATACATAAAATCAGAAATGAAAGAGAAGAGATAACAACTGACACCACAGATATACAAAAGATCATTAACAACTACTATGAACAATTATATGGCAACAAATTCGAAAATCTAAGCGAAATGGACAAATTTCTGGAAACACATAGTCTCCCAAAACTGGATCAGGAAGAGATTGAAAACTTGAACAGACCAATAACAACAGAAGAAATTGAAGATGTAATCAAGACTCTTCCAGCAAACAAAAGCCCAGGCCCCGGATGGCTTCACGGGGGAGTTTTACCGAACATTCAAAGAAGAACTAATACCCATTCTCCTCAAACTATTTCAAAAAATTCCAGAACAAGGAAGACTTCAAAACTCATTTTATGAAGCCAGCATAATTATAATTCCAAAACCAGAAAAAGACACAACAAAGAAAGAAAACTACAGGCCAATATCTCTGATGAACATAGATGCCAAAATCCTGAACAAAATACTAGCAAATCGAATACAGCAATACACCAGAAAAATTATCCACCATGACCAAGTGGGATATATCCCAGGGATGCAAGGCTGGCACAATATTCTCAAATCCATAAATGTGATACACCACATAAATAAAATGAAGAATAAAAACCACATGATAATATCAATAGATGCTGAAAAAGCCTTTGACAAAATCCAGCATCCATTTCTGATAAAAATGCTCAGCAGTGTGGGAATAGAGGGATCATATATAGACATAATAAAAGCCATATATGAAAGACCTACAGCCAACATCATACTCAATGGGCAAAAATTAAAAGCATTTCCCTTAAGAACAGGAACAAGGCAAGGATGCCCACTTTTGCCACTGCTATTTAACATAGTACTAGAAGTCTTAGCCACAGCAATTAGACAGGAAGAAAAAATAAAAGGGATCCAAATTGGAAAGGAGGAAGTGAAATTGTCATTATTTGCAGATGACATGATACTGTACATAGAAAATCCCAAATACTCCACCAAAAGTTTACTAGACTTAATAAATGAATTTGGCAAAGTACCAGGATACAAAATTAACGTCAAGAAATTGATGGCATTCTTATACACCAATGATGAACTCACAGAACGAGAAACTAAGAAAACAATCCCATTTACCATTGTGGCAAAAAAATTAAGATACCAAGGAATAAATTTAACCAAAGAAATAAAGGACCTATTCTCAGAAAACTACAGGTCTTTGAAAAAAGAAATAGAGCAAGATATAAAAAAGTGGAAGCACATACTCTGTTCATGGATTGGGAGAATTAACATCATTAAAATGTCCATATTACCCAAAGCAATATATAGATTCAACACAATCCCCATCAAAATACCAACGGCATACTTCACAGAATTAGAACAATTACTTTAAAAGTTCATATGGAACCCAAAAAGGCCTCGAATAGCCACAGCAATCTTGAAAAGGAAGAACAAAGTTGGAGGGATCACAATACCAGATTTCAGGTTATACTACAACGCCACTATAATCAAAAGAGCCTGGTACTGGCACAAGAACAGGTATATAGACCAGTGGAACAGAATAGAGAACCCAGAAATGGACCCAAGGCAATATGCTCAATTAATGTTTGACAAAGGTGGCAAGAGCATACAGTGGAGTAAGGACAGCCTCTTTAATAAATGGTGCTGGGAAAATTGGACAGCTACTTGCAGAAAAATGAAACTAGACCATCAACTTACACCCTACACCAAAATACACTCAAAATGGATAAAAGACTTAAATGTAACTCATGAATTCATAAAAATCCTAGAAGAGACTGTGGGCAACAAAATCTTAGACATCATACTCAGCAGAATTTTTACTGACACATCACCTAAGGCAATAGAAACAAAGGAGAAAATGAACACATGGGACTACATCAAACTCAAAGCTTCTGCCCGGCAAAAGATACAATCATCAAAACGGAAAGGCTACCCACTGTATGGGAGAGCATAATTGCCAATGATATATCCGATAAGGGGTTAATTTCCAATACATATAGAGTGCTCATACAACTCCACAAAAGGAAGTCAAAGAATCCAATTAAAAAATGGGCAGAGGAACTAAATAGACACCTCTCCAAACAGGACATACAAATGGCTAAGAAACATATGAAGAAATGCTCATCATCACTAATCATCAGAGAGATGCAAATCAAAACAACAATGAGGTATCGCCTCACACCTGTCAGAATGGCCGCCATCAACCAATCATCAAACAACAAGTGTTGGCGAGGGTGTGGAGAAAAGGGGACTCTAGTACACTGCTGGTGGGAATGCAGACTGGTGCAGCCACTATGGAAAACAATATGATGTCACCTCAAAAAATTAAAAATTGATCTTCCATTTGACCCAGTGATCCCACTTCTAGGAACATACCCTAAGAAGCATAAAACACCAATAAGAAAGAATATATGTACCCCCATCTTTGTAGCAGCACTATTTTACAATCGCCAAGATTCGGAAACAGCCCAAGTGCCCATCAGTAGACGAATGGATCAAAAAGCTGTGGTACATATACACAATGGAGTACTACGCAGCGGTAAGAAAGAAACATCTCTTATCCTTTGAGACTACATGAAGGGACCTGGAAAGTATCATCCTAAGTGAAACAAGCCAAACAGAGAAAGACAAATTTCATATGATCTCACTTATTTGAGGAATATAATGAACATAACAGTTTGAGGAATGGGATAGTCCCAGAGACGCGGAAGCAGGGTACAGACTGACAATCCCCCAAGGAGTGGGGAGGTGGGGGAGGGATGAACCACAGAACTTATATGCATGTATGCATGAACAGTGGACATGGACAACAATCTGGGGAAGGGGCAGGGAGGGGAGGGGAAGGGGGGAATCAGTGGGGGGAAAAAGGAGAATCATCTGTAACAAAAATTAATCAGTAATAATAAAAAAAAAGTAGATGACAGATATATATGGTAGCTAGACATATGTTTATGTTTTTTAAACCCAGAATTATGTGATCTTTCATTCTAACCTTTAGGTTCTAATATACTTTTTTGGGGATAAACTAAGTACTGAACTTGGCTCTTACACTGTTATTTTATATTCATTAGTTATCATTTATATTAAACTTTGCACTTGAAAAGTTCTCCTGTACTTATGGAATTAAAAAGTTCAGCATGACAGTGACTTAATCCATTGCCACCATATTGGGTTTGTTTTAAAAGCCCTTTGCAGCAGCATATCATTATGGCATTGTCAGCGCTAACATAATATCAGTATAAAAGGTACTGCAACATCATTATGCTAATTATTGTAATTATTTAAAATACAATGTTAAAATCCAATTGTGCCCTAAAGTGCTGCTTCAGCTTAAGAGAGAGGGTGTGTGACTTGAAGCACAGCTTTCCCTGTGAGGTGTCTTTCACTCTTACCTTTGTCTGTGTCAGCAAAGGTCTGGGGATAGTTATTCACCTCCCCTTCTCTACCTGGTGAGAGGGCATTCCCGAGACCTGTCCTTTCAGTGCTCCTACCTGATCTCAGGCCCCCAGGTCTCATTACTTGCTGACTTCAATATTTACAGTGCTGTAACAATGACCTTGTTGGATTCCATGCTCTCGCGTTCAATCTAAAAGAGCGCTCTAGGCTGCTGCTTTCCTCAGACATTGAAACCTTCATCCAGTTTCTGAGGAGTAAGGGAACTATATATGGGAGAACTTCTCGAGATCTTTGCTCTTCTATACCCCCTCCTAATGGCAGAATTCCTGAAAATTACATTCAGCTTAGTTTCTGTGAGGGTTAAATGATATTAGTGTTGGATAGAGTATGTGTTCATTAAATGTTACCAATGAAGAAAAAAATAAATAAAAGACTGACTAAATCCAATCAGAACTTACTTTCAGGAAATGGCCTGGTACCTTGATTGGTCAATAATTCATGGCAGTCTTTTCAGGTAAGAAATAAAGGTTCCTTTCCTGAAAGATGGCAAGAAAAGAACCTCAATAAATTTTAGGGACCTCAAGATCTTGAGGTATCCACCCAAACCTATAGGTATTACAGGTAAAGGCAGATGGCAACTGTGTGGCTTGGCTTCTGGGCCCTGAAGGGCTGACTAAAGCTCAACCTGAAGATTCCTGTAAGTAAAATTCAGCACAACAAATTTGAAAGTCTATATAATCAACTGTTATTTTTGTTATATTTATGCAAATAAACAGGTCAAGTTAAAACTAGACCTAATGCAGTCTCTTTCATAAAAAGGAGGAGGATTTTAGGGAGAGAAGTTGTGTTTCGGTAAAAATCACAATGCCAAATTGTGAATATTGGACTCTAGTGCAATTGATTGTCTTAAAAGTTGAAAGTTTTGTGTTTCTCTGTGAACTAAAATGTTTCCTGAATTCTACTAGTTTTCTTCAACCCTCCAAACTAATGTTTTATTTTTCTTCCACCTTTTGACTTGAAATTATTGAAAACTACTTATGTAGTCAACCTTACAAAATTTACTTCAACATCTGATGAAAGCACCAGAAATATTTAAACTGCAGATAAAGAAAATCTGTCAGATTGTTACTGTGTGCTTTTATTTCAGCAAAAGAAGCCGTAAATCTTATTGACTGATAGTCTTACAGACTCAGAAACTGATTTATAATCAGCTGTGATCATTAACTTTTGCTTTTTTCTTCTTTTTATAGACTTAATTCCTATTAAATACCTGAATAATTGTTTTCACAATATAGGTCTCACTTTGGAAGCCCATTTGCATCACCGTCTCTTGAAGTAAAAATTATCAATTTAACTAAACTGACTTATTTTCAGGACCAAATAATTCAGTCAATAAAATATGGAGCAATCTACCAACTTCATTTCTGGAATGATAGAACGATTCTATATCAAGATAATGATTCTTTGGGAATTCTAGACTATCTGTACTTTGAAAGAATTAGCTAGCAGCTTCTCTGTTCCTGACTATAATCTAATTCCCTTACCCTCCTTAGATCAGTCAGGGAAAGACTTCCATGCATTATATAGGGAGGGACCACAAGCCTTGTCAGCAGGAAGCAGTTACTAAAGACAGACCATCATTTCTCATCAACCCTAAAATATTTTAGAGATAGAAGTCTCTGGGTGGGGTGGGGGAAAGAGAGAAAAATGAGACAGACCAATAAGACAGAAAAAGTGGAATAGAAAACCTGAGACAGATAGCTAAACAAACTGACAGAGCAATTTACAGTGGATACAGAAGGTCACCTCCCTAGAAATAACATCTAGGCCTCAGTTGTATTTGAACTCCAGACACAGAGAAGCAGAACAACTAGGTGGGTGAAACCAGGACTAGCTGCAAAAACTAGTGACCCCATGCCGACACTAACCAATCAATGAAGATCATTAACTTGAAAAAACACACATAGAAAACTGATGGATATTTTGTTGAAACCTTCCCCTAAGACCTCCCCTAAGAGTCTTGACTGCAAGAGAAAAAAAATGCCTCAAGACAAAGGACCCTGTTGTTTTCTTCTTTCTAGAAGCATGCCAGTGCCCTTTCCCCACTCCCATTTTCTTCCCCAACAGGCATGCATCTGCTAGATGTTACCAAAGACTTGCATCCAGGGCATCAGTGGCATTTCATCCCAGGAAAACACCCTGAACTAGACTCCAAGGACCCCTTATCTCTGACTTCTCAGTGAGCCAAAGCAGATCAGCTTAGGATCATTTTCCCAGCCCTTTCTTGTTTCACTGTCCCCAGCTTTAATAAATGTTCTCTCTAAAATTAACCAGGACTCATATTTTGAATTTTGTTTTTTCTCCATGAAGTAAAAAACCCACACTCTACTGGTGAGAAGGCAAGCCGGATACAGATCTCCTTATCTCACAGTGCAAAGACCGCTGCCCTTGGCTCTTGTGAGAAGGCAAGCCAGGTACAGCCCCTTAGGCAAAGCAGCGACCTCACCCTTGGCTTTTGTAATTTCTGTACATCCTCCAACTGCCTAAATGACAGTGGAACTAGAAGTTCCCCAAATGCCTGGAGGATTATCATGTATAAAAGGTGGCTGGAACCCAGGCTCAGATCTCAGCATTTGGAGATTACTCCACTGAGACAGCACTGGTGTGCATTAAATAGATCTTTTCTAATCCTCCGAGTGCATTGCAGTCTGTCTCTTCTCACTGACCAAATTTCTGCCACAACATATTGGTGTGTTGGCCAGAAAGCTGACAGCTGCACTGGCCCTTTGAGCCACTGTTATCAGAAGCTGGTGGGAGAAAGCCACTAATTTTGGGCCCCTGTGATGAAAAGGAAGGCTTGCCACTGGTGATTTCACTAAACCCTGACCCTCACTGGGCCTGACTGTAGTTGGCAACCACCACGCTCCAACAAACTCCAGGGAGGACAGAAAAGTCTGCCAGGACATTGTATTGGTAAGTGTCCCCAGAAACACAGGACCAAGTTTGAGCCTGCCTCTAGGGCAGAAGGGGAGCTTGATCACCTCTCAAGTGCCATAGACAATACACAGGATAGAGATTCCTGAGTGGAAGTTTAAATTCTGTGTTAATATGTGTGTGAGTGACCATGCTCCACAATGCCTGTTTTGGACCCTGCATGAGTTTCAACCTGTGCATCCATGGTGACCTCATATGGCTAAGGGCAGTATTAGGTTTGAGGGGACATTTGTCTCCACCAGTAAACCCAATTTGTGTCAGAGGTTTATACTGACCTGCCAATGCCAAAGGGTGCCTAAATCCCCAAGAGGAGAGCACCCATGCAGACAAAACGAGAGTTTCCTCCTATTTGTCTCATGAAACCATTCACTGGAAGGTTTGCTTAACCATATTAGATATCATTACAGGGGGAAGTCTCTCTAAACCCACTGTTCTAGAATGTATGATAAAAAATTTTATTGCCCTGGCCAGTTTAGCTCATCAGTTAGAGCATTGTCCCACAGACCAATGAGTCACGAGTTTGAATCTGGTCAAGGGCATGTACCTAAGTTGCGGTTTGTCCCCAGCCCTGGTCAAGTTGTGCAGGAGGTAACCAGTCTAATGATAAATAGAAAAGTATCCTTGGGTGAGGGAAAAAAGAATTTTATAAAGGGGTTCTCAGGAGATGATGGGGTCAAAGTAACCCCCCCAAAATTGTGCACCCTTTGTGAATTACAATGGCCAATCTTTGATGTAAAATAGCCCTCTGAAGGTACCCTTGATGTCCCCACAGTCCAAGCCATGTATAGGGCAGTCACTGGAGACTTTGGCCATCTGACCAATTTTCCTACATTAACCAGTGGTTGGAAATAGCCCAAATCAGGCCTCCTTGGGTTTGATTCTGTTTTACTAGTCAGAAACAGTGTAAGGTCCTCATGGCACAAGGTGAAAAGAAGACTTTGTGGTAAATTAAGTGGCCTCCTGTATTACAAGGGGATTCCAAAGAGGCCGCTCCACTGCCACCACCATACGCCCCCCTACCTAAGAATAAGGAACCTCACCTGCCCAACAACCCACTTTCATCTGTCTTATCCGCACAACTAGCCACTGCGCCACTGGACCCAGGGCCACTGGAGTCATTGGGAAGTTGTCTCAAATCAGTGACCCAGGTACTAAAACCCCCAGCAGCAATGTAATTATCACTGCAGAAGACAAGGGGTCTGTTGGGAGCTGGCTACATGTCTGACAGTGTCCACGGAGCCTGGAGGTTTTGAGTTAGAGACTCAGACATCCCCCACAATCTCAAGGCATTAGGCTTGCATTGTGTTTGTGCAGCTCGGGGCTAAGTGTGACCCAATGTACTTTGAAATACCTAAGATAACAGACTGGGTGTTCCTGGGTGCTCCTGTTACCCTCAAGGCAAACTAATTCTCTACAGCATTTTTGTAGTCCTGGGCATTATATCAAGAAGATCTTGTTATCTTATATCACTAAGGTTTTGCTGTAAGGTATAAAAGACATGTAATAAAACATATTGAGGCTGATCCTGCTGAGGCCAGTCCTCCTGATCCCATATCTCTGTTGTTGTCTTCATTCCTACTGTTAGAACTCAGGGATTCTGCTCTCCAGGTTGGTTCCTGGCAAAGTGGTGCCCAAACAGGGACTTGAGTACTCGAGATGCAACTAAAGATAAGGTGAGAAACTCCTCTAATGCAGCACACACAGTAAGGAAAGGGAAAAGAGAAGCAATAGATTAAATAGTCAGGAGTAAAAGAAAATGGGACAAGCAGGGTCATCTCAGCACCTTTTTGCGCAGTTAACTTGGTCTATGCTCTGGGCAAGGGGAGCCAAGGTATCTGAGGAGCAAATACTTAAATTTTAAAAGTTTATTGAATGGGTTTGTCTTGGTTTCCAGAGGAAGGAACAGTTAACTTGAAAACATGGGAAAAGGTAAAAGAAAAATTAAAAGAATGGTATACTGCTCATGGCCCAGACAAAGTTCCTGTAGATATGTTTTATCTGTGGAGTTTAGTGAGGGATTTATTGAACCCCACTTATGAAGCTGAGTTACCCCCAAGAGAAATGGAAAAACCTCTTAAGGCAAAGAATGAAGAGAAGGATTCTGAATGGGATATAAAGGAATTAAGCCCCAAAGATCAGGAGGAGTTAGATAATGCTGCAGCTCATTATCATGATGATGGCTTGGGAAAGCCCCCTATAGATATTGTGGGGCAGTTTACTCAATTGGTACAGTCCCTAAAAAGGCCTTTGTATACTGAGACCTATCCCTCCACTCCTATTGCTTCTGAGCCTGCTCCTGCTTATTTTCCCCCAAAAAGAAGTGGAAGGATTATGACTACTGAGAACAGTCCCTCACCACTGGAATGAGCTCTAATGTGAGCAGAGGAATGAGGGAGGATGTCTGGGATTTGGGATTTTACTTATTTCCAGTAGTAGAAGCACATTATCCTAATAATCCTTATCGAGTGTAAAGGTCATATTCTCCTCTATCTATGAAGACATTAAGAGAACTGAAAACTGCCGAAGCCCAATATGGATCCACACGCCTTATACTCTAGCAATTCTAAAAGAAATTTCAGGAGAGGCACTTATTTCTAATGATTGGAAACATTAGCTAAAGCCTGTCTTATGGGAGGGAATTACTTGATTTGGAAAGCTGAATATTATGACTGGGCCTATATAGCTGTCCGCTGTAATCAGGCTAACAATATTTCCATTACTTTTAAAATGTTAGTAGGAGAGGGGGCATATATTACTAATAATGCTCAAGTTGTATTCCCTGGAGAAACCATAGCACATATTAAGGCCATAGCACTACATACCTGAAGGGCTCTACCTACTACAGGAAAGACAGAGGAACTATCAAAAATCAGACAAAGGCTGGATGAACCATACACTGATTTCATAGCCAGACTAGCACAATCCATAAAATGAACAGTTGCAGAAGAGGAAGCAGGCAATATCTTAACTACTCAACTGGTTTTTGAGAATGCAAATCCTGCCTGTCAAGCAGCTATTTGACCATGGAAGAAAAAGGGAGATATAGATAATTATATCAGGTTATGTGCAGACATAGGTCCCTCCCATATTCAGGGTCTTACCCTTGCAGCTGCTTTGCAGGAAACTACACTGCAAGGGCTAATACATCAGCAGCAAAAAGAGAAAAAGGGAAAAGGAAAATGTTACAATTGTGGAAAGAAAGATTATTTTAGTAGAGAGTGTCACTTGAAAGGGGGAGTCAATAATCATGTACAGGGTGGCAATCAATGCACGCCTGGCCTATGTCCAAAATACCAAAAGGGAAAGCATTGGGCTAATGAATATAGGTCAAAAACAGACAAAGCTGGGAATTATTTTAATCACCAGGAAAATTCCTGATGGGGGCAGCCTTGGCCCCTGCAAAAAATCTTAGCAATGTTGATGTACATGCTGCAAGCCTACCCAGCCAGTGAGGGGTACAGGACATCTACTGAGCCACCCCAGGGAGTGTAGGATTGGACATCAGTGCCTCCTATTATCTTATATTAACACCTAAAATGGGACTTCAAGCTATTCCTACTGGAATGTATGAGCCTCTGCTCTCCGGGACAGTAGGGCTATTATTAGGAAAAAGTGAACTCACTATGAGAGGGCTGCAGGTGTCACCTCGAGTCACAGATATTGATTATATGGGAGAAATTAAAGTCATGTGTACAGCTTCTAGAGACATTATAACTATTGCAGCAGGGATGAAAATTGCACAACTAGTGTTAGTTCCTCTTAAAGTCATAGGACAAACTCTATCCTCTCAAAACAGGGGGTCTTATAGATTCAGCTCCACTGATGCAGCATATTGGGTGTAAGCCATTGATTCTCAATGACCAGAAAAAAAAATTAACTATCAATGGAAAAAGGTTTAAAGGACTCTTAGACACAGGGGCCAATGTATCAGTAATAAGTCAGTGTCATTGGCCTGACTCATGGCCAGTAACCTAGGCTATGACCACCCTGCAAGGAATAGGACAAGCAAACTCTCCCTTACAAAGCTCACAGATTTTAACCTGGCAAGATGATGGAGAGACAGGACAATTTCAACCATATATTTTTCCATTCTTCCCAGTAAACCTGTGGGGAAGAGATATAGTGCAAGAAATGGGAGTATTAATTTATAGTCCTAATAAGAAAGTAGCTAAACAAAGGTTAGATCAAAGATATCTACCTGGAGAGGGACTTGGCAAGCATGGTCAAGGCAGAGAAGGCCCTATACAGCCTAAAGGTAACCAGGATAGATGAGGTTTAAAGTATGAGCAAAATTTATAGCAAGGGTCACTGTTATTCCTGCCTCCTTTACTGCAGACCCAATAGTCTGGATAACAGATGATCCAGTGTGGGTGGAGCAGTGGTCTTTGACCTCAGAAAAAATACAAGCTGATCAACAGTTGGTGCAGGGACAGTTGGAGCAAGGACACACAGAATCCTCTAATAGTCCCTGGAATACTACAATTTTTGTAATAAAAAAATCTGTAAAATGGAGATTGCTACAAGATTTATGAGCAGTCAATAAGACCATGCAGCTTACGGGACCTTTGCAACCAGGCCTCCTCTCTATTGTAATTATTCCTAAGTGATCTCATCTTATTATAATTGATTTAAAAGTTTTCTTTCATCATTCTATTACATCCAAAAGATGGAGAGTGATTTGTCTTCAGTGTCACCTCAACTAATTTTAAAGAACCTATGCAAAGATATCATTGGAAGGTCCTGCCTCAGGGTATGGCTAACAGTTTCACATTATGTCAAAAATGTTTTGCTGTGTCCATTGCTAGCACATAAACTGCCTTTCTGGAAGCTTATGTTATTCACTATATGTATGGCATTTTGTTTGCACATGCAGATCCTGTTCTGTTGCAAAATATTTATGCTTCCCTGCAGGAACAATTGCAGCAACACAGATTAATCTTAGCACTTGAAAAGGGGCAACAAACAGCCCCCTATAATTATCTAGAAAAAGTAATTAAAGGAAAAAAGATAAAACCTCAAAAGTTTCAGTTTACAACAGATTACTTACAAACCTTAAATGATTTTCAAAAATTACTGGGAGATATAAATTGGTTAAGGCCTTCCTTGGGTTTTACCACAGGAAAATTAAAACCCCTTTTTGACATATTAAAAAGAGAGTCTAATCCAACTAGTCCTCATCAATTAACTAACAAAGGAAAGGCAGCATTAAAAGTAGTAGAAGATGCCATGGCTACACTGACAGTTTAGAGCATAGACTATCAAGCTCCTTGGCAATTCCTTATTCTCCCTATGGTATACCTACCTACGGGATTGTTTTGGCAACAAGGTCCTATAGAATAGATTCATATCTTCTCCTCTTGAAAAACGGTGATCACCCCTTATGCTAGTTCCATTGCTCAGCTCCTCATACAAGGAAGAAGAAGAGCCATCGAATTATTTGGAACAGAGACTCCTCTCATTATTGTACCTTATACCAGTCAGCAGCAACAATGGCTATGGCAAAACGAGGAAAGCTGGCAATTGGCATTATTTGGTTTTACAGGACAAATGGGTTGTCATTATCCAGCTAATAAATTCCTACAGTTATTCACTCTAAACCCAATTATACTTCCAAAAAATATTCAAACACATTTTATTGTGCATGCTGCACTGGTGTTCACTGATGGCTCTACCACTGGGATTGCTAGTTATGTCGTTAATGGGCAAGGTTATGTTTTTTAGACCTTGCATAGCTCAGCCCAATGAGTGAAGCTAGAAGCAGTATTAGCAGTAGTTAATGAAATATCACAGCCCTTTAATCTGTGTACAGATTCAAAATACATTGTTTTCCTAATGGGAGGTTTAGAAACAACTACTCTTACTTAAAGTGACCCTTCTATAGTTATTACCATATTTTTAAATTTACAAAAAATAATTCAACAATGGCAACTTCCTTGTTTTATTGGTCATGTTTGAGTACATTCCAGCCTAACTGGCCCCTTAGCAGCAGGGAATACGCAAGCAGATGCCTTAACACAGGGGACATATTGATCTGTAATTGATCAAGCTTAGGCTTCTCATGCTATTCATCATCAAAACTCAGCAGGGTTAAGAAGGCAATTTAATATTGCCCATGAAGCTGCTCATCAAATAGTTAAAGCATGCCCTGCATTCCCTGAGCATTTGCCCCCAGTACCTCAATATGGTATAAACTATCTTGGGTTGCTTCCAGAAAAATTATGGCAAATGGATGTTACTCATTCTCTGAATTTGGAAGCAATCTTATGTGCATGTCACTATTGATAATCAGGATTTTTAGTTGCTACTACTAGGACAGGAGAAAATGTTACACAAGTCGTTGGTCACATACTGACTTGTTTTGCTGTCCTAGGCATTCCAGCCATGATAAAAACAGACAGTGGCCCTGCCTATACTAGTAAAAGTTTTGCACAGTTTTGCCAGACATTCAAAATCTCCCATACCACAGGTATTCCGCACAATCCCCAAGGGCAAGGCATTATTAAACAAGGCAATCAGTTCCTTAAGAATCAAATTGAAAAAGTGAAGAAGAGGGGAGTATGGCCCTCTTACACCCAATATCTTAAACCTAGCTCTCTATACTCTTATTTATTTATTTATTTATTTTTAAATTTGAATGCATCAGGACACTCTGTAGCTGAAAGGCATTGGCTTTCTGCCTCTGGTAAGTCTCTCTAAAGTACGTGGAAAAGATCTCCTAACTAATGAGTGGCAAGAACCAGACCCAGTATTAATCTGGGGGTGAGGTTATGTTTGTGTTTTTCCTAGGAATCAACCAAATCCGTGGTGGGTCCCAGAGTGACTCGTCCGACAGGATGGATTCGGTCGATTTAACCAAGATGCACCACCTGAGTATTTGTGCTCTGCAACCGTATCCTCGCACTCATCCTTCTGGGTTGAGAGGGACATGGGGTCAGATCCATGTCATTCCAACCTGGAGTCAGATCAAGAGACTGACACAGGAAGAGAAGGATCACCTGGTTGCTAGAGGAGGCTCTACTGACCCATACTCTATGTTCCTAATGATGCTGGCCCTAATCTCCAACCAAGTAATGAGACTTGGGACTTTGCACTGAACAGACTTATTGGGCTTATGTGCCTGATCCTCCATTACTTAGGGCTATGGAGTGAAATGATCCCACGATCCTAGTTTTTGTATCAAACACAAAAATTCTAGGCCACCCATTTGTAGACCATCTCACACTCCAATGGGTTGGAGGATTTAATTATACAGGAAAATCTCTTTGGACGCCTCTGTGTTTTTCTGAAACAGAGACTACTGGGTTTGTGAAAGTAGGTAAGGACCATAAGATAACTCATAGATTACTTAATGCTTTTTGGATAAAGTTTTGGAACATTTAAACAGAAGGAATAAAATATTTACATGACTGGATTTTTCTCTGGGGGAAAGAAGCTTGGAGGAGTAATAACTCCCACTAACCTTCCCCCTTGTGGAAATGCTACACACATATTTAAAACTTGTCCAGGATGGAGACAATGCCACTATGGGTTGGTTGTACAGCACCCTGTTGAAGGTACAGGAGAGGTCCTATATGACTGGTCAAGGGCTAATCCCAGAGGTGCATCAATTTATCAACAAGTGAAAACTTTAGGGGGTTTTATACAAGGCATGTTGGTTATGCAGTGAGGTCACATACAAAGAAGTGCATGGAAACTGGTAACTAATCTAGACTTATATTTGAGGGTAATGCTTACTATCATTGTGGTAATATTCTTATGTCTGTTCCCAATCTGTGTCTAGGCAGGAATGCAGAGAATCTCTGAACTGCAAACAGGAATCCACCTACTGCATTTAGAAAGTAAAGAAGGGGGAGATCTTGAGAGCTGGCTATGTGTCTGACAGAGTCCACAGAGCCTGGAGGTCTTGAGTCAGAGACTCAATCTCCCCCACCATCTCAAGGAATTAGGCTTGTATTGTGTTTGTGCCACTAAGGGCTAATTGTGACCCAATGCACCTTGAAATACCTGAGATAACAAACTGGGTGTTCCTGGGTGCTCCTGTTATCCACAAGGTAAACTAATTCTACACAGCATTTTTATAGTCCTGGGCATTATATCAAAAAATCCTATTTTCTTATATCACTAGGCTTTTGCTCTAAGGTATAAATGGCATTTAATAAAGCATATTGAGGCTGATCCTGCTGAATCCAGTTCTCCTGATTCCACATCCTTGTGGTTGTCTTCATTTTCAGCACTCAAACTCAAGGACTCTGCTCTCTAGGCTGGTTCCTGGCAGGAATCTACAGAGAATGGGCCTTGATGGGACCCTACAAGAGTGGGGAGCAGTCTTCCAGACTCATTGTTCTACCCGGGTTGACTGTAGCAGATTGTCACACAAGCCATAAGGTGGCTCCAGACCCAGGTGCCAGATGGACATCAAGACATAGAAGCCTGAGCATGAGAGGCCTTACCTGATGAGGAATCCTCAGAGAGATCTGCCGACACAGAGATGGGAGAGGGCAGGAGAGACATGTGGGGTTGGAGGGTTGGAAGTTGGACGTTTTGTAACCTTGTGTTAATGCACTCTCAACCGTGTGTTAATGCATTCTTGGAAACCTGGCCCACCCAGGTGCATTGAGTGCTTCATTTGCATGTGAATAAGGGTTTGTTATCTTTTGGCTTCAAAGTCTTTTCCCATAAAAAGCAAGAGACAAAGCTAGGGTTTATGGTTTGCAGAAACACCATCTCAAGAAAATAATTTACATAAAATTGCTTGTAACCTTGGAGTACCAATCTGCAAATAAATGAGACTGTGTCCAAAGTTCTGGAGCATTTGCTCCCTTGCAAAGCTTCCTCTCACTTCAAGCAACATGTGCTTGTAGTTTCATTGCATTGCACAGATCCCGGCAGGCTGAAAGACAGCAAGACAAATGCACAGAGGTAAAGCTAGAGTTTGGGGCAAACAGAGAGAGGCCAGAGAAGGTGCAGAAGACATAGGCATGGAGAGACAAAGACCCGGGAGAGGAAGGTTTTCAGGAGCCAGGCCACTAGGCACCTCTTCCAAGCCAAGAGGAAAGTTTTCTCCATCTTGTCTGAAGGTCCCCAGCCCCTTTGAAACTCTGCCTCTGACTCTGGTGCTAGTCTGAGCTCCAGGCTGGAGAGGAGAGCTTTCCACAAAGTCAGGGTGTGAAGGACTTGGTGCCCAGTTGGCCTCAGTTCCTCCCAGCTTTAGTAACCTGCCATGTCCCAGACAGACTCACATCACAGGAAGGACTGCATAGGCAGCTAGCTGTGGGGAGCCCAACCCCATCTGCTGCTCCCCACTGTGACTCTCCCTGGGATGATTTGGCTATTTATGTTGCTGCTGGCATCCCTCCTTCCCTCAGCCTGGCTGGTATGGCTCAGTGGATTGAGCATTTTTTTATAGATTTAGTGGTCTTGGTTCAATTCCCAGTCAGGGCACATGCCGAGGTTGTAGGCCCAATACCCAGGGTGGGCATGCAGGGGTGAAAAAATGAGTTCCCCAACCACCAGTGAGGAAAACCAAGAACTTCTGCTCCTTTCAGCTGCTACGGGCCAGACTTAGGTTTCAAGATCACCCAAGGCAAATAAATTCTAGGGACCAAAAGAAAACAGGCAGTCTGTGCTATTCCAGTTCCCACTTCCCATGGACAGATTCAAGAATTCCTGGGAGAAGCAGGGTTCTGTTGAATACAGATACATGGATTTTCATAACTGGCAAAATCTTTATATGAGGCCCTGAAGGAAGAAGAATAGGTGTCCCTTGTCTGGGGATCCAATCGAGAAAGCCTTTTCCAAGCACATGGAGGCAACAGCCTTAGGACTCCCGGAAGTCCATGGGAGTTCTAACGCAGGAATTTGGGCCTTGGCAGAGACTGGTAGCTTACCTTTCAAAGCAAATTTACCTAGTTTTGGCTGGCTTGCTGCCCCCCTCTCCCAAGAAACACAATCATAATGTCCTGCCTAGTTTGGGCATCCCTGCTAAGCTCTGGTATTTTTTGCCTGCTAGAGCTGGAGCATGCGGGTCAAGGGACTGACAATGCAACACCTGGATAAGGCATCTGAGCTGTTGGTGAGGCAAAGCCAAGCACCCACAAGGGAGCCCTGCTAGGGGTGCTGCAGTATCAGGGAAACAAACTCCACATCACTGGAGGGAGGCACCCCTAACTCTGCAGGGGTTGCTGGGGCTCATATCCTAAGAGACCCACCAGTAGCCAGGGCTCCGTGTGCAATGTCAAGAAACCCAGGCCCAGCCCTCAAAGAGTAAAGTGCCTTGCTTCCCTTAGTAGATTCATGGAGACCCTGGTGGTGGCAGATGACATGATGGCAGTATTTCATGGTGCAGGGCTGGAGTACTACCTACTCACAGTCATGGCAGCCACAACCAAGACCTTTAAGCATCTGAGCATCTGAAACCCTGTCAGCTTGGTGGTGACTCAGCTAGTTGTTCTAGGGCCAGAAGAGAAAGAGCCCCAGGTGGGATCCAGTGCTACCCAGACCCTGCACAGCTTCTGTGCCTGGCTGCAAGAACCCAACATCCCTAAGGACTTATACTCAGATCACTTTGCTGTTTACCTGTCATGACTTGTGTGCTGTCTCTATCTGTGACACCCTGAGCAAGGCTGACATGGGCACTGCGTATGACCTGGCTCAGAGATGTGCTTCAGTCTGAATGGGCCTGGAAGCACCTCTAGTCATGTCATGGCTCCTGTGATGGCTCATGTGGATTCCAAGGAGCCCTGGTCCCCCTACAGTGCTTGCTTTATCACAGACTTCCTGGCTTAGTCAAGCCAGAGGCTTCCCTGCACCTGCCTGTGACTTTCCTGGCAAAGACAATGATGCAGAACTATGGGCCATGGTGCAGGCATTAGAAGTCAGCCAGGATAAGTGGGCCAATATATATACTTGTGCTATGCCTATGCCACTCCACATATACATGGGGCTATATACAAGGAAAGAGGGTTCCTTACTGCAGGGGGAAGGGAAAAAAATTAAAAAACAAGGTAAAATCCTAAAGTTGTTGGAGGTGATGGGGGAACCAAGAGAGGTAGCAGTCATCCACCGCAATGTACACAAAAAGGAAAGAGACTCAGTTTCAGAAGGAAACTGTCAGGCAGATGCTACAGCTAAACAAGCTGCAAGAGAACAGACAGTTCCATCAAAAATCTGGCTGCTTTCAGAACTACCTGCAACCCCAAAATACATGGCCCAAGAAGAAGAATGAGCACAATAGCATGGGGCAATATAAGGAAGGAAGGATGGTGAATCCTCCCAGACCACAGAATCTACGTGCCAGCTCATCAGTTAGTCCTCCAACAACGTGAACTTACCCATCTGGGGGAAAAAAACAACTGCCCTAGAAGCCTTATGAAGCCAGTACTACATGATTGCTTGACTTCCATCCTTCTGTGCTTTAGTCTCCCAATTCTGTCTCCTCTGTGCTCAAAACCATGCCAGATAAGAACCCACTGGGCCCACTGGGATCCGGTGCTGTGGGCAAGTCATCTGTACCTTCTCAGGCTGGGTTGAATTATACCCACACATACAGAAAAGGCAAGAGAAGTAACCAGAGCTCTACTGAGTGACATTATCCTGAGATATGGAATGCCATTGACTATATAATCAGACAATGGCCCAGTCTTTGTAGCAGAAATAGTACAGCAGGTAGCTAAAACTCTAGGAAACTGTCAACAAAATCTTATGCAGGAGTCCTCCCCCACTGATTAAATTCAGAGGAGATATAAAAGATTGAAAAAGGGAACCCCTCAAACCAACCTGAAAATGGCCCTATTTAGTTAAACTAACCACTCCCACAGCTCTCAATGTTGCAGGTCTGAATACCTGGATCAACCACTCATGGGTAAAAGCAGCTCAACTGCCATATGACAACCAACCTGCCTGGAGAATGTCTACCAGCCAGAACAACCCTCTGCAGAAAACCTTTAAGATGACAGTGAAGTCTGCTGATCGGTCTATGGCAAGTGCCTGAGGACTCCATCAGTAGAATCGAGGGTCACCACCTGCTGGACTAATCCCAGCACTGGACTCTGTATTCTTAGTAGACTTACAGGACAAATGACCTACTGATTTTTGAAAAGGGAGGAATATGCCTCTTCTTAAGTGAGGAATGTTGCTTTTATGTTAATTAGTCAAAAATAGTTAGAGACATGGCCCAACACTTAGATGAATAAATACAACACATCTTGGGTACTCTCATTAGCTGGCCCTCTCTTAATGCTTTTTATAGCACTCCTATATGGCCCTTGAATTCTCAACAGGCTAACCCATTTTATTTCCTTTCACTTTGCTCCATATGATGCTTCAAATAAGAAACCCCAACTACTTTCCTCTGGATGGTGAAGAACTCTAGTTGCTGTATTTCTCCCCTTCAATGCCCCTATTTCAGAGGGGCTGGACAGGCAGGAAGCAACCAGAGAGATCTTTGCCCCTCTTCCTCACGCAGCACTAAGGGAACTCCCTGTCCAGGATGTTCTCTAAGTCTGCTAGGAGCAGTTTGAGAATCAAGAGTGGGGAATGAGAAGGCAAGCAGGATACAGATTCCCTTATCTCACAATGAAAAGACCCTGACCCTGGTTCTTGTGAGAAGGCAAGCAAGGTAGCCAATGCAGCAACCTTGCCCTTGGCTTCTGTGATTCCTGTACATCCTCCAACTGCCTAAAGTACAGTAAAAATAGAAGGACCCCAAATGCCTGGAGGGTTATCATGTATAAAAGGTGGCTGGAACCCAGGTTCAGGGCTCAGCCTTTGGAGGTGACTCCACTGAGACAGAACTGGTGCACATTAAACAGTTCTTTTCTAATCCTCCAAGTACATCGCAGTCTGTCTCTTTCCACCGACTAAATTTCTGCCACAATACTGGCTCAACCCTTTAGCAGACAAAGTCAGGGCTAGATGCCCTTTTCAGTAACACCTCTTTATATTAATTCTTTAGATATCAAGACAATCATTACATTCTCAGCTTACTTTACTTGAGTTCCAACTAGGTCAAATCTACTCAATATAATCATATTGCTTGTTTTTCAAAACCTAGGTCCAAAAAACTGAAACTGAGATGAAGGAGGAAACATGCGTTAGGAGTATAGGCTTAATCAGAAAATGTGGATAAAACATTGTGATAAACAAGGTGCTTTGGAAAATTCCAGGACAATCTGATAGGTGTTAGGTAACTTGGATGTAGAAAAACCCAAATTCCACCTTTTAATAGCTGCATGGACACTTGACTCCTCTATTGAAGCTGGCAGTATAACTGTGTCTTTTATTTTTTAATTTTTATTTTTTTATCTTTATTGAAGGGAGAGGGAGAGAGAGAGACAGAAACTTCAATGAGAGAGAAACATCGGTGGGTTCCCTCTTGCATGCCCCCCACTGGGGACTTGGCCCACAAACTGGGCATGTGCCGAAACTGGGAATTGAACTGGCAACATTTTGGTGCATGGGTTGACACTCAGCCACTGAGCCACAATGGCTGGACATGTCCTTTAATAGCCATATGGAATATTTAAACCACTGAGTAATTTGTAGCAGCTTTCTGTACAAGTTATTGGTCCCAGTCATCAATGAGCAAGAAAGAAACTATTAGCTTCTGTCTTAAAATATAATTTTTGAAACAAGTATTTTAGAAACTGAAAGTGTTATGTGAATGTAGACAGCACCTGGCTGAAGCTTTAAGACAGTGGAACTCTAATTCTCCTTGAAGAGGAATTGCCATTTTCTACAGAGAATTTAAATGCACAGGGATTAATATATGTTGTGTCATTGGTTATTAAAGCAATCTCTTTAGGAAGCCACCAAGGAAATTAACAAATGATGGCACTGACTAAAATTAGACCCCTGGCTCACTTGGTGCTCCTCTTGAGGGTAGTCAAGGTAGGAATTAATTTTAAAGGCCAAAACAAAAGACAACATAGGCTATATGAAAAGAATGTAAAGAGAATCTTTTAAATAATAGGATCTTTATAAAATTACTTTCTTTACTTGTGGTCTTACATTATTTTACAGTAATTTGCTTTAATCTATAATTATTTATCAAGTGGTCTTCATTGTTAATTAAGACAAATGGTACTATTATGTCATTAAGTGAGATTCATGAAGAATTTGCTGATCTTAGAAATGAATGCAAATATGCAAACTAATACTAACTAAATTTTATTATGGTTCTCATTGAGGTAGTAGAATTTATTCTCAATTAAAAAATGTGATTTAAACATTCAAGTGTTCTGAGAACTTTTGAAGACTGTGAGTTGTTATAAAATTTGGTTGTATTGATAAAGCTGGTAAAACATTTTTTTCGTTCTTTTGTTGTTGTTGTTGAAAGTATTATAGATAGCCCCATTTTTTCCCCATTGACCTCCTCCTTCTCACACCCACCCCCTCCTGACTTCCCCAGCCTACCGTCCCCTTGGATTTATTGTGCATATATGCATATAAGTTTTTGGTTTACTTCCCCCACCCCCTCCCACTGCCATCCCTCTGAGGTTTGTCAGTCTGTTCCCTACTTTCATGATTCTGGATCTCTTTTGGTTGACAACTTATTTTGTTAATTATGTTCCAAAAATAAGTGAGATCATGTGGTGCTTATATTTTTCTAACTGGCTTATTTCACTTAGCATAATACTCTCCAGGACCCTTCATATTGTCTTAAAGGGTAAGAGATCGTTCTTTCTTACAGTTGCATAGTATTCCTTTGTGTAAATGTGCCACATCTTTTTTATGTACTCATCTACTGATGGACACTTGGGCTGTTTACAGATGTTATCTATTGTAAATAGGTGTTTCAGGTTTCTTAGGGTATATTCCAAAAAATGGGATCAATGAGTCAAATGGAAGTTTTATTTTTAATTTTTTGAGGAAACACTATATAGTTATTTTGTTGTTGTTGTTTTGTTTTGTTTTAATTTAATTAATGTATTTTTGTTACCAATGTTTCTTTTTTTCTTCCAATTGACACAATCCTCCCATTCATGCCCCCACCAGCATTGTTGTCTATGCCCATTGGTTATGCTTATATGCATAAGTTCTTAGGTTTATCTCTTCCTTTCCTCATATCCCCTCCTCTGAAGTTTGTCAGTCTGAATGCTACTTCTATGTCTCTGGGTCTATTTTGTTCATCATCTTATTTTGTTGATTATATTCCACAAATAAGTGAAATCATGTGATCCTTTTCTTTCTCTGACTGTCTTATTTTGCTTAGCATAATACTCTCCAGGTCCCCCTCATTTCATCTCAAAGGATAAGAGATCTTTCTTACAGCTACATAGTATTCCAGTATGTATATGTACCACAGCTTTTTTATCCGCTCATTCATTGATGGACACCTGAGCTGTTCCAGATCTTAGCAATTGTAAACAATGCTGCTATGAGCATAGCTGTACATATATTCCTTCTCATTGGTGTTTCAGGCTTCTTAGAATATGTTCCTAGAAGTGGGATCACTGGGTCAAATGGCAGTTCAATTTTTAATTTTTTGAGGAAACACCATATTGTTTTCCAGTCTGCATTCCCACCAGCAGTGTACTAGAGTCCTCTTTTCTCCACATTTTCACCAGCACTTGTTGTTTGAGGATTTGTTGATGACTGACATTCTGGCCTGTGTGAGGTGATATCTCATAGTTGATTTAATTTGCATCTCTCTGATGACTAAAGATGATGAGCATTTTTTCATATGTCTCCTGGCCATTTGTATGTCTTGTTTGGAGATGTGTCTATTCAAGTCCTCTGCCCATTTTTTTAATTTGATTCTTTGTCTTCCTTTCGTTCAGTTGTGCAAGTACTCTATATATTTTGGAAATTGAACCCTTCTCTGATGTATCATTAGCAATTATGCTCTCTCTTACAGTGGGTTTTCTTTTTTCTTTTGATGCTGGTTTATTTTGTTATGCAGAAGCTTTTAAGTTTGTTGTAGTTCCATTTATTTATTTTTTTCCTTGCCCTAGGTGATGTATCAATGAAAATTCTATTACATATGATGCCTGGAGTTTTATTTGCCTATATTTTTTATAGGTTTTTATGGTTTTGTGGGTTACATTTAAGTATTTTATCCATTTTGAGTTTATTCTTGTGTATGGTATAAGTTGGTGGTCTAGTTTCTTTTTTCTTTTCTTTTCTTTTTTTCATATAGTTGTGCAATTTTTCCAGCACCATTTATTAATGCAACTATTTTTTCTTCATTGTATACTCTTGGCTCATTTGTCAAATATTAATTGTGCACACTGTCTTGGGTCAATTTTTGGATTCTCTGTTCTGTTTCATTGATCGATATGTTTGTTCTTGTGCCAGTACCAGGCTGTTTGTTTGTTTTGATTACAATGGCTTTATAGTATAACTTATCTGGTATTGTGATTCTTCCTTTTCAAAACTGCTGTTGCTTTTTGGGGTCTCTTAAGGTTCCATAAAAACTTTTGGGGTGTTTGTTCTAGAGCTACGAAATATGACATTGGTACCTTAGTAGGGATTGTATTTAATCTGTTCCTTGCTTTAGGCAGTATGGACTTTTTAATGATGTTGATTTTTCTGATCCATAAACAGAGCATATATTTCCATATTTAATATCTTCTTCTATTTCTTTGTTAAGTGTTCTGTTGTTTCCTGAGAACAGGTTTCTCCTCTTTGGGTAAGTTTATTCCTAGGTATTCTATTTATTTTTTATTGCAATAGTAATGGAATTGTTTTTTTGTTTCCATTGCTGAGTGTGCATTATTGGTGTATAAGAATGTCACCAGTTTCGGGATGTTGATTTTGTATCCAGCTACTTTGCAAAATGTATTTATTAAAACTAATAGGTTTTTGATAGAGTCTTTAGTTTTTCTGAGTACACTATCATGACATCAGTGAATAGTGACAATTTCATTTCCCCCTTTCCACTCTGGGTTGCTTTTATTTTTTTATTTTATTTGTTCTTGTCTAATCCTAGCTGTGGCTAGGATTTCCAGTACTTTGTTAAATAAGAGTGGCAAAAGAAGTCATTTCTGGCTTGTTTCTGCTACTAAGGGAAATGTTTTTAGATTTTGCCCATTGAGTATGATGTTGGCTGTAGGTATTCATACATGGGCTTTATTTTTATTAATTGATTAATTAATTAATTTTTTAATCTTTTAATCAATTAATTTTTGTTACAGATGTTTCCACTTTTTCCCCCACTGATTCCTCTCCCCACTCCCTCCCTGCCCTTTCCCCAGCTTGTTGTTCATGTCCAGTTTTCATGCTTACATGCATATAAGTTCTGTGGTTTATCTCTCCCCCACACCCCCTCTTTAGGGGATTGCCAGTCTGTACCCCACTTCCACGTCTCTGGAACTACTCCATTCCTCAGACTGTTATGTTCATTATATTCCACAAATAAGTGAGATCATATGAAACTTGTCTTTCTCTGTTTGGCTTGTTTCACATAGGATGATACTTTCCAGGTCCCTCCATGTAGTCTCAAAGGATAAGAGATCTTTCTTTCTTACAGCTGAATAGTACTCCATTGTGTATATGTACCGCAGCTTCTTTATCCATTCATCTACTGATGGACACTTGGGTTGTTTCCAGATCTTAACTATTGTAAATAGTGCTGCTACAAAGATGGGGGTACATATATTCTTTCTTATTGGTGTTTCAAGCTTCTTAGGGTATATTCCTAGAAGTGGGATCACTGGGTCAAATGGAAGTTCAATTTCTAATTCTTTGAGGTAACACCATATTGTTTTCCATAGTGGTTACACCAGTCTGCATTCCCACCAGCAGTGCACTAGAGTCCCCTTTTCTCCACACCCTCGCCAACACTTGTTGTTTGATGATTTGTTGATGGCGGCCATTCTGACAGGTGTGAGGCGATACCTCATTGTTGTTTTAATTTGCATCTCTCTGATGATTAGTGATGATGAGCATTTCTTCATATGTTTCTTAGCCATTTGTATGTCCTAGAGGTGTCTATTTAGTTCCTCTGCCCAATTTTTAATTGGATTCTTTGTCTTCCTTTTCTGGAGTTGTATGAGCACTCTATATATATATTGGAAATTAACCCTTATCTGATACATCATTGGCAATTATGCTCTCCCATACAGTGGGTAGCCTTTCGGTTTTGATTATTGTATCTTTCGCTGTGTAGAAGTTTTTGAGTTTGATGTAGTCATATGTGTTCATTTTCCCCTTTGTTTCTATTGCCTTAGGTGATGTGCCAATAAAAATTCTGCTGCATATGATGTCTGAAATTTTGTTGCCTACAGTCTCTTCTAGGATTTTTATAGATTCATGAGCTACATTAAAGTCTTTTATCCATTTTGAGTTTATTCTCGAGTAGGGTGTAAGTTGATGGTCTAGTTTCATTTTTCTGCAAGTAGCTGTCCAATTTTCCAGCACCATTTATTAAACAGGCTGTCCTTACTCCACTGTATGCTCTTGCCACCTTTGTCAAATATTAATTGAGCATATTGCCTTGGGTCCATTTCTGGCTTCTCTGTTCTATTCCACTGATCTATATGCCTGTTCTTATGCTAGTACCAGGCTGTTTGGATTACAGTGGCTTTGTAGTATAACCTGAAATCTGGTATTGTGATCTCTCCAACTTTGTTCTTCCTTTTCAAGATTGCTGTGGCTATTCAAGGACTTTTTTGGTTCCATATGAACTTTTGAAATAATTGTTCAAATTCTGTGAAGTGTACCCTTGGTATTTGGTGGGATTTGAATTGAATCTATAGATTGCTTTGGGTAATATGGACTTTTAATAATGTTAATTATCCCAATCCATGCAAAGGGTATGTGCTTCCACATTTTTATATCTTCCTTTATTTCTTTTTTCAATGACCTGTAGTTTTCTGCGAATAGATCCTTTATTTTTCAGTTAAGTTTATTCCTAGGTATGTTAATTTTTTTGCCACAATGGTAAATGAGATTGTTTTCTAAGTTTCTCTTTCTGTGAGTTCATCATTGGTGTATAAGAATGCCATCGATTTCTTGACGTTAATTTTGTATCCTGCTACTTTCCCAAATTCATTTATTAAGTCTAGTAAACTTTTGATGGAGTCTTTGGGGTTTTCTATGTATTGTATCATGTCATCTGCAAATAATGACAGTTTCACTTCCCCCTTTCCAATTTGGATCCCATTCATTTTTTCTTCCTATCTGATTGCAGTGGCTAAGACTTCCAGTACTATCTTAAATAGCAGTGGCAAAAGTGGGCATCCTTGCCTTGTTCCTGTTCTTAAGGGAAATGCTTTTAATTTTTGCCCATTGAGTATGATGTTGGATGTAGGTGTTTTATATATGGCCTTTACTATGTCTAGATATGATCCTTCTATTCCCACACTGCTGAGTGTTTTTATCAGAAATGGATGCTGGATTTTGTCGAAGGCTTTTTCAGCATCTATTGATATTATCATGTGGTTTTTATTCTTCATTTTATTTATGTGGTGTATCACATTTATGGATTTGCGAATATTTTAACAGTCTTGCATCCCTGGGATGAATCCGACTTGGTCATGGTGGATGATTTTTTTGGTGTATCGCTGGATCCGATTTGCTAGTATTTTGTTCAGGATTTTGGCATCTATGTTCATCAGGGATATTAGCCTGTAGTTTTCTTTCTTTGTTGTGTCTTTTTCTGGTTTTGGAATTAGAATTATGCTGGCTTCATAAAAGAAGTTTGGAAGTCTTCCTTGTTCTTGAATTTGTTGAAATAGTTTGAGGAGAATGGGTATTAGTTCTTCTTTGAATGTTCGATAAAACTCCCCCATGAAGCCATCTGGGCCTGGGCTTTTGTTTGCTGGGGAGACTTGATCACATCTTCAATTTCATCTGTTGATATTGGTCTGTTCAAGTTTTCTATCTCTTCCTGATCCAGTTTTGGGAGAGTATGTGCTTCTAGAAATTTGTCCACGTCGCTTAGATTGTCGAATTTGTTGCCGTATAGTTGTTCATAGTAGTTGTTAACGATCTTTTGTATTTCTGTGGTGTCAGTTGTTATCTCTCCTCTTTCATTTCTGATTTTGTGTTTTTTGGTTCTCTCTTTTTGTTTCTTGGTGAGTTTATCTAAGGATCCATCAATCCTGTTTATCTTTTCGAAAAACCAGCTCTTTGCTTTATTGATCCTTTGAATTGTTTGTTTGGTCTCTATGTCATTTATTTCTGCTCTGATCTTTACTAATTCCTTCCTTACACCTACTCTGGGGTTTTCTTTTTGTTTGCTCTCTAGTTTTTTAAGTTGTGAGGTTAGATAGTCTATTAGTGATATTTCTTCTTTTTTGAGGCAGTCCTGTAGTGCTATGACTTCCCTCTCAGAACTGCTTTCGCTGCATCCCATAGATTTCATGTTGTTGTGTCTTCATTTTCATTGTTTTCCAGGAAGTTTTTTATTTCTTCCTTGATCTCCTCGGTGACCCATTCATTGTTTAATAAAATGCTATTTAGCTTCCAAGTTTTCAAATGTCTTTGTGTGTTCTTCTTGCAATTGATTTCTAGTTTCATGGCATTGTGATCTGAGAAGATGCTTGATATGATTTCAATCTTCTTGAACTTGTAGAGACTTATTTTGTGCCCTACCATGTAGTCTATCTTTGAGAATGTCCCATGTGCACTTGAGAAGAATGTGAATTCTGTAGTTTTGGGGTATAATTCACTGTAGATATCTATTAAATCCATTTGGTCTACTGCTTCATTTAGAGTCACTGTTTTCTTGCTAATTTTTTGTCTAGAGGATCTATCCAGTGATGACAGCAGGGTGTTGAAGTCCCCTGATATGATTTCTCCTTTATAGTCCTCCAGAAGTTTTTAAATATATTTTGGTGCTCCTATCTTGGGTGAATATATGTTTATCAAGGTTATATCATCCTGTTGGATAGATCCTTTCAATATTATGTAGTGGCCTTCTTGGTCTTTAATTATGGCCTTCATTCTGAAATCTATTTGATCAGATATGAGTATTGCTACCTTAGCTTTTTTTTCTTTTCCGTTTGCTTGGAAGATTTTTTTCATCCCTTCACTTTCAATCTATTTGAGTCTTTTGTTGTGAAGTGGGTCTCTTGTAAACAACATATAGATGAGTCATGCTTTTTTATCCAATCAGCTACTCTGTGTCTTTTTATGGGAGCATTCAGTCCATTTACATTTAAGGTGATTATTGATATGTACTTATTTATTGCCATTTTTGTTTTGTGTAGTTCTATTTTTCTTCCCATTTCTCCTGGTAATTACAGCAGTTTTTTTAACATTTCTTGAAGTGCTGGTTTGGTGCTAATTTATTCCCTTAGCCTTTTTTTTTTTTTTTTGTCTGGGAAGCTCTTTATTTGACCTTCGATTTTTAATGATAGCCTTGCTGGGTACAGTAGTCTTGGATTCAGATCCTTGTTTTTCATGACCTTGATTACTTCATGCCAGTCCCTTCTGGCCTGTAGTGTTTCTTATGAGAAGTCAGCTGAGAGCCTTATGGGGTTTCCTTTGTAGGTATCCTGTTGCTTATCTCTTGCTGCTTTTAGGATTCTTTCTTTTTCTTTAATTTTTGGCAGGTTGATTACTATGTGTCTTGGTGTGGGCCTGTTTGGATTCGTCTTACTTGGGGTTCTCTGTGCTTCTTGAACTTGAATGCCTTCTTCCTTCACCAAATTAGGGAAGTTTTCTATCACTATTTCTTTTAATATTTTCTCTAACCCTTGCTTATTTTCTTCTTCTTCTTCTAGGACTCCTATGATGCAAATGTTGTTACGTTTTCAGTTGTCCCACAGTTCTCTTAAGTTGTCTTCCTGTTTTTTAATCATTTTTTCCTTTTGGTTTTCTGATTGGTTGACTTTTTCTAGCCTATCTTCTAATTCACTGATCCAGTCCTCAGCTTCCTCTACTCTGCTTTTTAGACTTTCCCATGTGTTTTTCATTTCTGATATGTCATTCTTCATTTATTCCTGTTTATTTTTAATTTCCAACTGGTTGATTTTCATCATTTCTATGTCTTTACTCATGGTGCTCATATCCTTACACATGCTGTTGAGCTTCCTCAACATCATGGCTCTAAATTCTAGTTCTGTTAACTTGCTTAACTGCACCTCACTTATCTCATTTTTCATAGAGGTCTCTTGTTCTTTCATTTGGCTTTTGTTTCTGTGTTTCACCATTTTGCCTACCACAGTGGGCTTTGGAGTCTGCCAAATTTTCCCTGTGGGTGTTTTTGTTCTGCTGTTTGTGGCTCCCTCTCCTGGGTTTGTATGAGCCAGGGTGGACCCACTTTAAACACCACCGTCAAGTCTTAGCTTTTCTGGTTAATGTTGCTAGCCCAGGGAATGGTAGTTATCCTCTTGCTTTTTTTTTCCAGGAGGCTATTAGTAGAGGTCACCTGAGGCCCCTTGGTTTCTGAGTTGCCTGAAAAACTCCCTCAGGTGCTCAGTGTAATGGGATTTCCTGAGGGAGGGGCAGCTGCTGGTTTTAATAGGCCTCAATTAGCATTTCAATGGCCGCCAGTTAGGGTTGAATTTCTGAAGGAGGTGCCTCTGCCTCTGCCCAGGGCCCTGGGAAGGAGTAAAATGACCACAGTCCTGTGTGTCTGCACTCTGAGAAACCTCTTAGCACCCTCCAAAACCTGAGTGTCCCCACACAGTTCCAGTCCAGTCTGCCTTCCCTCTGGTGGACCCCAAGGTGATTGGCTGCTGCCAATTTAGCCTCTGTCTAGTCTCTGCGTCATGGAGCCGCCTGGGACTTTTAACCTGAGTGTGCTGCTTCCAGCCAAGGGAGGCCGCGGCTGTGGCACCAGCCAAGGCGTTGCACTCAGCAGAAACCCCAGGACTGAGCCGCGGTAGCGGGACACTGCTGAGGTGGCAGCAGCTTCCAGCAGAGTCCCCTGGTCTCCGCGAGTCCATGCTGGCTTAGCATTCAGAGTTCACAGAACTCAGCCTCGGTAGCAGCATCTTGCTGAGTCCCCTGGTTGCAGCCAGTCCGTTCCAGTCCGTGTGGCACCAGCCGAGGTCTCAGCAGGCAGCAGAGTTCACAGGACTCAGGCAGGGTTGCAGCCTAGGCGGCAGAGGCAACTTCCCGCTGAGCCCCCTGGTCCCCGCCCAGGCTGCTGTGGACCTTTGGCTCCCGGCCCCCTCTCACATCCTTGCAAGCCTACCAGGATTGAGTCGGTGTCCCTGGTTATGTGGTCCTCCAGGCTGCCTTTAGGTTGCCCCTTCCTGATTGTTTGTCTTTATTTTTGTTGTAAATTAAGTTTGGTCCCGAGAGATGGTCTGTGTAGCTTCATTCACTCCGCCATCATTTCTGTTTTTTCAAATTTATTTTTTTATGTATGTTTCTCCTTTTACCCCACTGATTCCCCCCTTCCCCTCCCTCCCCACTCTGTCCCCAGCTTTGTTGTCCATGTCCATTGTTCATGCATACATGCATATAAGTTCTGTGGTTTATCTCTCCCCCACACCCCCTCTTCTGGGATTGTCAGTCTGTACCCTACTTCCACATCTCTGGAACTACCCCATTCCTGACTGTTATGTTCATTATATACCATAAATAAATGAGATCATATGATACTTGTCTTTTTCTGTTGGCTTGTTTCACTTAAAATAATACTTTCCAGGTCCCCCCATCTTGTGTCAAAGGATAGGAGATATTTCTTTCTTACAGCTGCAGAGTACTCCATTGTGTATATGCACCACAGGTTTTTTTTTGTTTTTGTTTTTTTATCGATTCATGTACTGATGGACACTTGGGCTGTTTCCAATTCTTAGCTATTGTAAATAGTTCTGCCATGAACATGGTTGTACATATATTTTTTCTGAGTAATGATTCAGGCTTCTTAGGGTATATTCCTAGTAGTGGGATCATTGGGTCAAATGGAAGTTCAATTTTTAATTTTTTGAGGTAACACCATATTGTTTTCCATAGTGGCTGCACCTGTCTGCATTCCCACCAGCAGTGTACTAGAGTCCTTTTTTCTCCACACCCTCGCCAATACTTGTTGTTTGATGATTTGTTGATGTATAGCCTTTATTATGTTGAGATATGATCTTTCCATTTGCACACTGCTGAGCATTTTTATCATAAATACATATGAGAAAAATGCTTTTTCAGCATCTATTGATATGATCATATGGTTTTTATCTTTCATTTTGTTTATGTGGTGTATCACATTTATTGCTTTGTGAATATTGTACAATCATTTTGTCCCTGGGATGAATACCACATGGTAATGGTGAATAATTATTTTAATGTATTGCTGGGTCTGATTTGCTAATATTTTGTTAAGCATTTTGGCATCTAGGTTCATCAGTGATATTGGCCTGTAGTTTTTTTTATTTGTAGTGTCTTTATCTGGTTTAGGAATTAAAATTATTCTGGCCTTTTAAAAAGAGTTTGGAAGTCTTCCTTCCTCTTAAAGTTTTTGGAATAATTAGAGGAGAATGCATGTTAGTTTTTTTTTTTTGTTTTTTTTGTTTTTTTTAATGTTCAGTATAACTCCTGCATGAAGCTGTTTGGGCCTTGGCTTTTGTTTTCCAGGTGTTTATTGTTTACATCTTCAATTTCTGATAAAGAAATTGGTAACACATTCTGAATCAACTTTGTAGAAATTTTATGGAAGATTCTAATTAAAATGGGGATATTAAGTTTATGTGTAATTATGAACATTTATTTTTAAAAATGTTATTATATTTAATATTGCATTTTTGTAAAGTATAGTTTTAAATATTGAAGTGATAATAATTCATTTTTATTATTTAGAATAATTTTATTTATTAATTTCCTTACACTGAAATAAATATAGCAATTAGATGGCACTTGAAGCTATATATGATAGAAGTATTTTTTGTCTTTAATACTGAAACATAGCAGGTTATCAGACATTGATTAAATTAATTTATTTTTGTTACAGATGTTTTTCCTTTTTTTCCCACTGATTCCCCCCTCCCCCTCCCTCCCTGCCCTGTCCCCAGCTTTGTTGTCCATGTCCATTGTTCATGCATAAATGAATAGAAGCTCTGTGGTTTATTTATCCTCCACAACCCCCTCTTCTGGGGATTGTCAGTCCGTACCGCATTCCACGTCTCATTCCTCAGACCGTTATGTTCATTATATTCCACAAATAAGTGAGATCATATGATACTTGTCTTTCTCTGTTTGCCTTGTTTCACTTAGGATGATACTTTCCAGATCCCTCCATGTAGTCTCAAAGGATAAGAGATCGTTCTTTTGTGTTTTTTTTTTTATTACAGCTGCATAGTACTCCATTGTATATGTACCACAGCTTTTTGATCCATTTGTCTATTGATGGACACTTGAGCTGTTTCGAGATCTTAACTATTGTAAATAGTGCTGCTACAAACATGGGGGTACATATGTTCTTTTGGATTGGAGTTTCAGGCATCTTAGGGTATATTCCTAGAAGTGGGATCACTGGGTCAAATGGAAGTTCAATTTTTAATTTTTTGAGGTAACAAAATATTGTTTTTCATAGTGGCTGCACCAGTCTAAATTCCCACCAGCAGTGCAATAGAGTCCCCTTTTCTCCACACCCGCGCCAATACTTGTTGTTTGATGATTTGTTGATGGCAGACATTCTGACAGGTGTGAGGTGATACCTCATTGTTGTTTTAATTTGCATTTCTCTGATGATTAGGGATGTTGACCATTTCTTCATATGTCTTTTAGCCATTTGAATGTCCTGTTTGGAGAAGTGTCTATTTAGTTCCTCTGCCTATTTTTTAATTGGGTTCTTTGTCTTCCTTTTGTTGAGTTGTATGAGCACTCTATATATTGGAAATTAACCCCTTACTGATATATCATTGGCAATTCTGCTCACCTATAGAGTGGGTAGCCTTTCCGTTTTGATGATTGTAACTTTTGCTGTGCAGAAGCTTTTGAGTTTGATGTAGTCCCATGTGTGTCATTTTCTCCATTGTTTTTCTATTGCCTTAGGTGATGTATCATTGAAAATTCTGCTGCGTATGATGTCTGAAATTTTGTTGCCTACAGTTTCTTCTAGGACTTTTATGGATTCATGAGTCACATGTAAGTCTTTTATCCATTTTGAGTTTATTTTTGTGTAAGGTGTAAGTTGACGGTCTAGTTTAATTTTCTTGCATAGAGCTGTCCAATTCTCTCAACACCATTTATTAAAGAGGCTGTCCTTACTCCACTGTATGCTCTTGCCACCTTGGTCCAATATTAATTGAGCATACTGCCTTGGATTCATTTCTGGGTTCTCTCTTCTTTTCGACTGATCTATATGCCTGTTCTTGTGCAGTACCAGACTGATTTGATTAGAGTGGCTTTATACTATAACCTGAAATCTGGTAATGTGATCCCTCCAACTTTGTTCTTTTTTTTCACGATTGCTGTGGCTATTCAAGGTCTTCTTTAGTTCCATATGAACTTTTGAAGTATTTGTTCAATTCTGTGAATTATGTCGTTGGTATTTTGATGGAAATGGCATTGAATCTACAGATTGCGTTGGGTAGTATGGACATTTTAATGATGTTAATTCTTCCAATCCATGAACAGGGTATGTGTATCCACTTTTATATATCTTCCTCTGTTTCTATATTCAATGACTTGTAGTTTTCTGTGAATAGGTCCTTTATTTTTTGGTTAAGTTTATTCCTAGATATGTTAAATTTTTTGCCAGAATGGTAAATGGGATTGTTTTCTTAGTTTCACTTTCTGTGAGTTCATCATTGGTGTGTAAGAATGCCATCGATTTGGTGACGTTAAGTTTGTATCCTGCTAATTTTCCAAATTTATTTATTAAGTCTGGTCAATTTTTGACGTTGTCTTTGGGATTTTCTACATATATTATCATGTCATCTGCGAATAATGACAGTTTCACTTCCTCCTTTCCAATTTGTATCCCTTTTATTTTTTCTTCCTGTCTGATTGCTGTGGTTAAGACTTCCAGTACTATGTTAAATAAAAATGGCGAAAGTGTGCATCCTTGCCTTGTTCCTGTTCTTAAGGGAAATTCTTTTATTTTTTGCCCATTAAGTATGATGTTGGCTTAGGTTTTTCATATATGGCCTTTATAATATCAAGATATGATCTCTCTTTTCCCACATTGCGAAGCGTTTTTATCATATATGGATATTGTATTTTGTCAAAGGCTATTTGGCATCTATTGATATGATCATGTGGTTTTTATTCTTCATTTTATTTATGTGGTGTATCACGTTTATTAATTTGCAAATATTGTACCAGCCTTGCATCCCTGGGATGAATCCCCCTTGGTCATGGTGGATACATTTTTGTTGTATTGCTGGATCCGATTTGCTAGTATTTTGTTCAGGATTTTGGCGTTTATGTTCATCAGGGATATTGGCAGTTTTCTTTCTTTGTAGTGTCTTATTCTGGTTTTGGGATTTTAATTATGCTGGCTTCATAAAACGAGTTTGGAAGTCTTCCTTCTTCTTGAATTTTTTGAAATAGTTTGAGGAGAATGGGTGTTAGTTCTTCTTTGAATGTTCAGTAAAACTACCCCATAAAGCCATCCTGGCCTGGGCTTTTGTTTCCTAAAAGAGTCTCTATTACATCTTCAGTTTCTTCTGTTCTTATTGGTCTGTTCAAGTTTTCTATCCCTTCCTGGTCAAGTTTTGGGAGACTGCATGTTTCTATAAATGTGTCCATTTTGCTTAGATTGTAAAATTTGTTGCCATATAATTGTTCACAGTAGGTGTTTATGATCTTTTGTATTTCTTTGGTGTCAGTTTTTACTTCTTCTCTTTCATTTCGATTTTGTGTATTTGGGTTCTCTCTCTTTGTTTCTTGGTGAGTCTAGCTAATGGTCCATCAATCTTGTTTATCTTTTCAAAAATTCAGCTCTTTGTTTCATTGATACTTAGAATTTATTTATTTATTTATTTATTTTTTGGACTCCATGTCATTTATTTCCGTTCTGATGTTTACAATTTCCTTCCTTCTACTTGCTCTGGGGTATTCTTTTTGTTTTCTTTCTAGGTCTTTAGATTGTGAGGTTAGATAGTGTATTTCAGATCTTTCTCGTTTTTAGAAGTAGGCCTATAGTGCTATGAACTTTCTTCTCAGAACTGCTTTTGCTGCATCCCATTGATATTGTGTTGTTGTGTCTTCGTTTTCATTGGCCTCCAGAGAGTTTTTAATTTCTTCCTTGATCATCTCATTGACCCCTTTGTTGTTTAATAGCATGCTATTTAGCTTCCATGTGTTCAAATGTCTTTCAATGTTCTTCTTGCAATTGATTTCTTGTTTCATTCCATTGTGATCTGAGAAGAAGCTTCATATGATTTCAATCTTTATGAACATGTAGAGACTTAGTTTGTGTCCTAACATGTGGTCTGTCTTTGAGAATGTCCCATGTGCACTTGAGAAGAATGTGAATTCTGTAGTATGGGGTGTAATTCTCTGTAGATATCTATTAAAACTATTTGGTCTAGTGCTTCATTTAGAGTCTCTGTTTTCTTGCTAATTGTTTGTCTAGAGGGTCTATCCAGTGAAGTCCGCGGGGTGTTGAATTCTCCTGCTATGATTGTATTGCTATTGATTTCTCCTTTGAAGTCCTCCAACAGACTTTTAATATATTTTGGTGCTCCTATGTTTGGTGCATATATGTTTATCAAGGTTTTATTTTCCTGTGGATAGATTTTTTCAATATTATTTAGTGGCCTTCTTTGTCTCTAGGCATGGCCTTCATTTCGAAATCTATTTTATCAGATATGAGTATTGCTACCCCAGCTTTTTTTTTTTTTTCTTTTTCTTTTCTTGAAAGATATTTTTCCATCCCTTCTCTTTCAACCTATGTGAGTCTTATGTTGTGAGGTGGGTCTCTTGTAAACAACATATAGATGACTCAAGCTTTTTCATCCAATCAGCTACTCTGTGTCTTTTTATGGAAGCATTCAATCCATTTACATTTAAGGTGATTATTGATATGTACTTATTTGTTGCCATTTTTGTTTAGTGTGGTTCTATTGTTCTTCCTATTTCTACTGCTAATTACAGCATTCCTTTTAACATTTCTTGTAGTGCTGGTTTGGTGCTATTGTACTCCCTCAGCCACTTGATGTCTGGGAAGCTCTTTATTTGACTTTTTATTTTGAATGATAGCATTTTGGGTAGAGTAGTCTTGGATTGAGATCCTTGTTTTTCATGACCTTGATTACCTCATGCCATTCCCTTTTGCCCTGTAGTGTTTCTGTTGAGAAGTCAGCTGAGAGCCTTATGGGGTTTCCTTTATAGGTAACCTGTTGCTTCTGTCTTGCTGCTTTTAGGATTCTCTCTTTGTCTTTAATTTTTGGCAGTTTGATTTCTATGTGTTTTGGTGTGCTTTGTTTGGGTTTTTCTTCCTTGGGACTCTCTGTGTTTCTTGAACTTGAATGCCTTTTTTCTTCACCAAATATAGGAATTTTTTCTCACTATTTCTTCAAATATATTCTCTAACCCTTGCTCATTTTCTTCTTCTTTGAGGACTCCTATGATGAGAATATTATTACATTTCCAGTTGTTCCACAGTTCTCTTAAGCTGTTTTCCTGTTTTTTATTTTATTTTATTTTAATTTTTTTGGTTTTCAGATTGGTTGATTTTTTTCTACCCTGTCTTCTAATTCACTGATCCAGTTCTCAGCTTCTTCTACTCTGCTATTTAGACTTTCCAATGTGTTCTTTATTTCTGATTTGTCATTATTCATATCTTCTTGGTGGTTTTTAATTTCCAACTGGTTGATTTTCAATATTTCTATGTCTCTCCTCATGGTGCTCATGTCCTTACACACACTGTTGAGCTTCCTTAATATTATGGCTCTGAATTCTCGTTCTCTTAATTTGCTTAACTGCCCCTCATTTATCTCATCTTCAGTAGAGGTCTCTTGTTCTTTCATTTGGCTTTTGTTTCTTTGTTTCACTATTTTGGATAACACAGTGGGCCTTGGATTCTGCCAAATTTTTCCTGTGGGTCATGGTATTCTGCTGTTTGTGGTTCCCTCTCCTGGGTTTGGATGAGGCAGGTTAGGACCCACGTTAATCACCACTGTCAAGTCTCACTTTTCTGGTTGGAGTTGCTAGCCCAGGGAATGGTAGTTATCCTCTAGCTTTTTGCCTGGAGGCTATTAGTAGAGGTCACCTGAGGAACCTTGATTTCTGAGTTGAATGAAAAACTCCCTCAGGTGCTCAGTGTAAGTAGATTTCCCAAGGGTGGGGCAGATGCTGGTTGTTAATTGGCTTCAATTATCATTTCAATGGCCACCGGGTGGGTTTGAATCTCTGAGGGTTGTGTCGCTGCCTGTCCCCAGGGCTCTGGGAAGGAGTAAGATGACCACAGTCCTTCGTGGCTGCAACTCTGTAAAAGCTCTGAGTGTTCTCCAAATCCTTACTGTCCCCACACAGTTTCAGGCCAGTCTGCCCTCCCTCTGCCAGAGCCCAAGGTGAGTGGATGCTGCTATGTTAGCCTTTGTCCCGGCTCTGCACTATGGAGCCACTTGGGAGTGTAACCCGTGTGTGCCGCTTTCAGCTGAGGCCACGGGTCCCAGCAGAGGATGCAACTCCCAGCCAAGGCCACCACAGGTCCCAGCCAAGGGCGCCGCAGCTCCCAGCCGAGGCCGCAGGTCTCAGCTGAGGTTGCCTCATGTCCCAGCCGAGGGCGTAGCTTTTATCTGAGTGCACATCTCCCAGCCAAGGCCACAGGTCCTAGTGGAGGCTGCCTCAGGTCCCAGCCGAGGGCACAGCTCCTAGCTGAGTATGCAGCTACCAGCCAAGGCCGCAGTTCCCAGCTGATGGTGCAGCTCCAGCTGAGGCCACCACATGTCTCAGCCCAGTCCACAGAAGTTCCCAGCCCAGTCCGCTGTGGACCATGGGCTACCAGCCCCCTCTCACGTTTTTGCAAGCCTATCAGGATTGAGTCAGTTTCCCTAATTATGTGGTTCTCCAAGCTGCTTTTTGGTTGCCTTTTTCTGACGATTTGTCTTTATTTTTGTTGTAATTCCAGTTTGGTCCTGGGAGATGGTCTGTGTAGCTTCCATTCACTCTGCTGCCATTTTCCCAACCCCGGTTATCAGTCTTTTAAGCATTGTTTCTTCTAACTCTTATTTGTATAAATATCTAAGTAGACATTCTTAGAAAGGAATATATTTGAGAATTATTATTATCTAACATGAGTTTTGAGGCATGGCTAATAACAGAAATAAACAATTATAGGTCATTTGATAATGTTAAGGCAGAGCACTCCCTAAATTAATATTTTGTTCAAAATAGAGATTACTATAGTTTAAAATCCATTAAGGATTAATTCTACTCAAACTCTAAATCTTCAAAGGCTAATTTTGCCCATATTCTAGCTAGAATGGCGTAATTAATCAGATTATTTCTGAATACTAAATATGGCAAAATGATTTACTGACCTTGCATACTTTGGATAGCCAGAGTAAAACAAAATGCCCTGAACACCTTAGGCCAGGATCATAGGCCCTGGATGCACTTACCTAAGTGGAGCTGAAAACAAGCATAGTCATAACCATTTACTTATAACAGGACTCTATGGGGACAATGCATTTCCCCAAGTGTTGTTGTGTAACATACATTAAAAATACATTTCAGGTCCATGGGAAAATTTTAGTAAAGTGCCAAATTTTGTGCTAGGCATCATAGGGCCTTCAGGATTAGATCCATGACCATTACCATTCTTCATTGAGTGGTGTTTTAGTGTAACAATGGAAAAAATTACCTTCTCCCTGATTAGATGAGATTTATCATTTGAAAAATTTCCAACCTGTTGTAAATAAATATAAGTGAATGTAAAAAAAAAATAATGACAGAATTAAATAAGGCTGTATTTAGATTCCAGCTTGGCCACATACTTGTTTTGTGATGTTCAACAATTTGTTCAGTCATTGTTTGTTTTCTTGCCTTTACAATGGGAATCTAACAATGTTGAAAATTAAATATGTTATAAAACATGCTTTTTGTAGTACCTAACTCATATGAAATTTCTTTTAATTATTTTTAATTAATGTTTTATGGCAATGTAATAACCTGTATAACTTACCAAACTCTCTCAGTACTATACCTTGCCTGGATTAAAAAAATAATAATACAGTTTCTGCCTTTAGATACCTTAAGTTTATTAAATTAGACAAAAGAAACTAATACACATGGAGTAAGAAACAAGTGGACAAGTTACATAAACTACTTGGATCTAAATGTTTTTGTATGCCCTGGCCAATTTGGCTCAGTGGTTGGCACATTGGCCTGCGGACCAGAGGATCCTGGGTTCAGTTCCCGCTAGGGACACATACCAAAATAAATAAATAAATAAATAAATAAATAAATAAATAAATAAATAAATAAATAAATAAATGTTTTCTTATAATATGGGTTAAAGTTACTTGTTGCCAAGTGTACGGAAATAGTTCACTATATTGTTTTCTTTCCATGATCTGAACTGAGAAGTAGGTTAGAGTTGTAAAGGACAAACACATGCTATGTGAACATACAGTAAATTTTTTTTTTTTATCAGGCAGACCTTACCCCCTGGAATTTAAGAGAATAGTAAGAACTAACAGCCAGAGTTAATAGAAAACCATTACATGGTGCATGCCAACACTGCTTGCTCCCTCAGGCGTAATGGCTAACTTCAGATATCTGCTTCTGTACATGCTTGCTTGTTCACAAAACTCTAGCCCTAATTCTTTAACAGAGGCTAAGACAACTATATAAGCAACCCTACCCCTGAGCTCAGGGCTGCTCTCTCCTCTGCGTAGGATGAGACAGCCGCTGCATGGCTAATAAAGCTTTCTTAATTTGAACCCAGTTTGGAGTCTGAGCCTGGTCTGTCTCGTTGGTCTACAACATTTGGAGGCCCCAGCAATATTTGACAAATGAGCCCTCCCTTCAGCGGGTTGACCTCCTCAGACTCCCTCCGGGAGACAGGTCCATCTCAGGAGTGGACCGGAGGTCTAGAGGAAGGCCTTGGAGAGACGTTCCTCCTCCCAGGATACCATTCAGCCCTGGGAGTTGTCTCCACTCCAAATTCTATCTATTGGGCATCTGGAAACCCTGGGCCCAGGTTTGGTTCAGCAGATAAAACGTCCCTTGGTAAGTCTGTTTCTGAAAACTGCAGAGTAAGGGGAAGTGGATCTGCTGGACGCAGCACATATAGATCCAGCCTCAGGGCCATAGCGAGATGTCACTCTTGGCCCCTGTTTGGTTTGTCTGGCTTTTGGTCTGTCTTATTTGTCCTTTTGTGTTTTGTGTTTCTGTGTTGTGTCAGCCTGTGTCCTTCAAAATGGGTCAGGGACCTTCAGGACCTAAGACCCTTCTTCAACGTCTTCTTGATAACTTCTCAGATTTCCCCAAGCATGCCTTAGGTCACAGCATCAAGGTGGATTTTGGATCCCTGTACACTCTGCAAATTAGAGTGGCCTTCCCTGGGCACTTTTGATTTAGGCAATTTGTTTGCAGTTTGAGGCATCATCTATGGGACTCCCATAAACACAGACCAAACTCCTTACATTGATGTTTGGATTGACATAGCTACTAACAAGCCTAATTATATTAAGAAATGTTCATGCCCTAATAGAAAGAAGATATTAATTGCCCAGCCTCCACAGAAGCCTCAGAAGCCCTTGGCTCCTGCACCCTCCCGAAGGCTTTACCCTGTTCTTTCAAGTTTCCCAGAAGACCTCTTCACTGACCCTTTGGGACCACCCCCTTATTGACCACCACCACCCACCACCATTGCTGGAGAGGCTGAAGCCCTTCAGCTGCTCAGTACTTCCCATACATGTGGCAGCACCCCTTATAACTCTACTCTGCAAACACCAGACTCCTCAGCTGCCATCCTGCCCCTCCATCAGGTTGCTCCACCACTGGGTAGAGACCAGAATTGGCCCTTCATCTTCTATGTCCCCTTCTTGGCTAGCCATCTGTATAATTGGAAATAGCAGAACCCCTCCTTCTCTGATAAACCCAAGATTGAATCTCTTTCCTAGAGACAGTCTTCCACACCCATTAGCCCACTTGGGATGACTGTCAGCAATTGTTGCAGGTCCTGTTCACCTCCAAGGAGAGGGACAGGATCCACAGAGAGGCATCAAAATCCATCCTTGGGCCAGATGGCCAACCCCTCATGGATCTGGCCCAAATAGAGGCCTACTTCCCTACCCTTTGACCTGATCGGGACCTGAACATCAATCAAGGTAATGAGGATTTAACCCAGTACAGCTGATCTCTACTTCGGGGCCTCTGCAGAACTGCTAGAAAGCCAACAAATCTGTCTAAGGTAAGTGAGACTGTTCAGAATGTGGGAGAGTCCCCCGCGGCTTTTCTTGAACATCTCATGGAGGCTTATTGCCTCTTTACTCCCATAGACCTGGAGGCCCCTGAGAATAAATGATGGGCAATTAATATTGCCTTTGCCACCCAGTCAGCCCCAAACATTAGAAAGAAACTTCAGAGATTAGAGGGTTTTGAAGGAAAAATTCTTAGTGAGTTAGTTGAAATAGCTCAGAGAGTATTTAACACCAGAGATTACCCAGAAATGGCTAATGCCAAAAGAGTCACAAAGGTAGTCATAGACACTCTTCAGGAGAATCGGAAAGAACAATGGGGAAATAGGCCTAAAAGCACAAGACAAGCCCCATGGAAACCTTGGCCACCTCTTGACCCTAACCAATGTGCCTATTGCAAAGAATATGGCCATTGGAAGAAAGACTGCCCTAAGAGGGGGCCCAACAGAAACCTAAGGACCTCATCCTTCTGGAAGACACTGAATGAGGGGGCCGGGTCTTCTACAGGAGCCCAAGGCAACATTACAAGTTGGGGGCCGTCCTGTTGAATTTCTAGTTGATATTGGAGCCACATTTTCTGTTCTAAGGGAGATCACAGTGCCACTCTCACCTGCAAAAATGCCAATTGTAGGGGTGACAGGGAAGTCCAAATCCTTGAGAATAACTGACCTAGGCAAAGGAACTATCACTCATTTCTTCCTAGTCAGGCTGGACTGTTCCTACCCGCTCCTTGGTCAAGATCTCTTCTAGAAATTTCAGGCCACTATCTCCTTCAAGCAGGAGAACTCTACCCTAACCCTTAGGGAACAGGCGGTTTCTCTCCTGCTCTCTGTGCCCCTATCTGAGGAATACCTCCTACTACAGGAGCCTTCTAAAGAAACCTTGAAACTTGAAAAATGGAAAAAAGAAATACCGGGGGTTTGGGCAGAGACTAACCCCCCTGACCTAGCTAAGCATCAGGCTGAAGTTATAGTCCATAAAGGCCAAGCTAGGAATAACTACGCATATCACTAAGCCTCTCTATACTAGCACAGGGGGAAAAGACAACGACTTAATCTGAACTGAGATAGAACAACAGGCCTTTGAGAAACTAAGTGTGGCCTTAATGTCTGTGCCAGCCCTAGCTCTGCCTGATATCACTAAGCCCTTTCAGCTCTTTATCTCTGAGACTCAAGGCATTGCCAAAGTGGTTCTAACCCAATCATTAGGGCCATGGAAGAGACCAGTTGCCTACTTATCTAAGAGATTAGACTCGATAGCCTCTGGCTGGCTCAGCTGCCTGGGAGCCATAGCAGCTACTTCTATTTTAGTTAAAGAAGCATCTAAACTGACTCTAAGGCAAGACCTCCAGATTATTGGGGCACACTCTGTTGAGGCTTTTCTCAGGAGCCCTCCAGACTGGTGGATGTCTAACACCAGATTACCCAATACCAGGTACTCCTCTTAGACTCCTGAATCCAGTTTCTGAAGACCTCTGCCCTCAAGGCAGCTACCCTGCTGCCTGATGATGACCTTTAGGCTCCCCTTCATGATTGCTCAGACATTCTTGAGACTCTAACTAACCTGAGGTCTGACCTAACTGACAACCCTCTCCTAACTCCAGAGCATGTTCTCTATACAGATGGGAGCAGCTTTATCCAGGAAGGGGACTGATATGTGGGAGTGGCGGTAGTCACGCAAGACAAGGTCATCTGGGCCCTGGCACTAGGAGTTGCCAAAGAGTTGAAATAATTGCTCTCACTCAGGCTTTAAGATGGGCAAAAGGCAAGTCAGTAAACATCTATACTTATAGCTTGTATGCCTTCGCCACAGCCCATATCCATGGGGACCTCTACCAAGAAAAGGGACTCCTAACCTCAGGTGGAAAACAGACCAAAATTAAAGAAGAAATTCTTGCCTTTCTAGAGGCCATTTGGCTACCAACAAAAGTGGCCATTATCCACTGCTGGGGCCACCAGAACACTGACACCCTTGAAGCTAAGGGGAATGCTTTCACCAATCAGACAGCCAAGGAAGCTGCCCTAAAACCAGTGGGGCCACTAGAGATCCTTCCTGTCCTTCCAGGGAGAAACCTCCCCAAGGAGCCCTTCTATACCCAAGAGGAGAAAGGATTTGGACAGAGGCTCAACTGCAACCAGGGGCAGCGAGGTTGGAGGCTTCTCTGCGATGGGACAATCCTCTTGCCTGCAGACCTAGGCCAAGAGATGATCTCTAAACTCCACCAGGGCACCCACCATGGGAAGACTAAACTCTCCAGTCCCATAGCCTGGGACTTTTATGTCCCAAACCTCAACAGATGGATAGAATCTTAAATAAGAAAATGCCCTGCCTGTGCCCAAGTCAACTCTCACCCTCAAGAAACAGCAGACCTCAAGACCCAAGAACGAGGCACAGCTCCTGGTGATACTGGGAAATTGACTTTACTGAGGTCACCCCTGGCCAATACGGCTGTAAATATCTGCTTGTTTTCATAGATGCCTACTCCGGCTGGACTGAGGCTTTTCCTACCAAGACTAAACTGCAACCACAGTAGCCTGGTTACTGCTCTCTGAGATAGTCCCTGATTTGGCCTCTCTCTATCTCCGGGGTCTGACGATGGCCCAGCATTCATTTCTCAAACCACAAAATTATTAGCTAAAGCTTTAGGGATTACTTAGAAATTTCATTGTGTCTACAGGCCTCAGAGTTCAGGACAGGTAGAAAGAGTGAACAAGACACTAAAGGAAACTTTAACTAAGTTCCACCTTGAGACAGGTGACAACTGGGTAAGGCTCCTTCCTTTTGGCCTCCTTTATATGCACTGTACCCTGTATCTTAAGGGTTTTACCCCATTTGAAATCATGTTTGGCCGACCTCCCCCTATTCTACCCAAAATCGGGGATGAGGTTTTACCCAACCTGGGTAACCATAGCCTCCTCAGCTCTTTGCAGGCAACCCAGAGGCTGAGAGAACAGACCTGACAGCTAATCAAGGATGCCAGACCCCAATCGGGGACACCCCAGATACCACTGCATGACTTTGCCCCTGGTGACTAGGTCTGGATCAAAAAACATCAGCTTGCTTCCCTCAAGCCTTGCTGGACTGGCCTTTTTCCTGTTATCCTGACTATTCCCACTGCTCTGAATGTAGCAGGATGGAAATTTTGGATTTACTACACTCAGGTAAAGAAAGCACACCCTGAACAAATACCTGAACAATGGGCCTTACAGCAGACGGAGGTTCCCCTGAAGGTAAAGCTCTACAGGGTTTCCTCCTAATCTCTTTTCTGACTCTGATTGCCCATAAAGCACCTACCATATTTAGATGCACTCCAGGGTGGCCACAGCTATGAAGGTATGGGCCCCTGCCTGACCCTTGGAGATCTGCAAGGACAGAGGACATACTTCATTATTGGTAACTATGACCTAAGCTCTTTCCCTTATGTGGACTCATGTGGGGACACTACTACCCTAACCTCATTAAGCCCCTCATCACAAGAGACTTGGGTCCTAACTGCACTCCCTGGGGACTTGGTTTGCTTGTACCTCAGGACTGACTCCTTGTGTCTTTCCCATTGAAACCCAAGACTTACGTATTCTTGCTAACATTATTCCACAGGCTTATATCTTCCATTTAGCTTTAGGAGAAACTTGTTACTTTTATGCTAACCACTCTAGTGTTTTTAGGAAAAGCTTAAGCTTGTTCAGAAAACAGCTGAGCAAATGAGAAAAAGCTCAGTCAGCCTCAGCTTCCAAGAATTGGTATGAGGACTTATTCGGCTGGTCCCCAGGGCTCACTGCCCTTCCGGGCCCCTTAATTATCCTCCTGTTAATGTTAACCCATGACCCAATCCTGATTAATTGCTTAATACAGTTTATTAGGGAAAGAATACAGACTGTTTAGCTCATGGTCCTTAGCATTACCTATCAAAGGCTAGCCACAATAGAAGAAATTGAAGACACTTTGGAATCAAGTGTTTGATTTAACCCTAAGACCAGTGGGGAATGTAAAGGACAAACTCATGTTATATGAACATGAAGTAAAATTTTTCCCATGAAGCAGACCTTGCCCCTGGACTTTAAGAGAATAGTAAGAACTAATAGCCAGAGTTAATAGATAACCATTACATGGTGCACACCAACATTGCTTGCTCCCTCAGGCATAACGGCTAACTGCAGATCTCTGCTTCTGTACATGCTTGCTTGCTCACAAACCTTTAGCCCAAATTCCTTAACAGAGGCTAAGACAACTATATAAGCAATCCTCCCCCTGAGCTTGGGGCTGCTCTCTCCTCTGCGTAGGATGAGACAGCCGCTGCACGGCTAATAAAGCTCTCATAATTTGAACCCAGTTTGGAGTCTGAGTCTGGTCTGTCTTGTTGTTCTACAACAGAGATGAGAATTACAATATCAGCTGTAATCAATGAATTAGGTGTCCTGAGGGAAAACAGGCTTTCTACTTATTGCCTACAAATCTAGATTTTGTGGGGATAGTTGAGATGCTTCCAAGTTGCTTGGAGGATCCTCGCTTTTCTCTTAGTATAGTGAGAGCTGCAGGTGAAGAGAACACATGAACATTAACATATCATTTATTCTCCCCTCTCTCAAGGGAAGCTTGAATACATGAGTATCATATTCTTGTCATTTAACCAAGCGGATGCATCACTCCTCATCACATGAGAAAAAACTTGGGAGAAGTGGAAGACGAGAAATGTTTGTTTGTTTTTTTATTTATAGCAGGCTGTCAGGTGTTCAAGAAGAGAGAGAAAAGTTGTCACCCTACAATTATTGGGTAAGAGTGTGATGAGAATTAAATAAAATGTATATAATCCACTGAGCACACTTTTGCCAACCTAGTCCCTGTACAGTCTAAGGTCTCTCATCTCTAAGGAAGAGGCCATTGCTGGGACTACACTAATTGTGAAGGCTTTAGAGAACTGGTATTATGAAATTATGAACTGAATGTTGCCAAACATATCAAAACAATTAACTTCTCTACATCTGTGAGATAACACAGAAGCCTCTGGGGTCAATTTCCAGCTTTAAAATGCAGAAATAACATTGCATTGTTTCTCCTGACAGTAACTGGCCTTTTACCATCACACTAGCAGGCAGCTGTGCTCCCCACCCCCACCAAACACTTAGTGGTTCCCCCTCCTCAGTCTAGCTTTGAATAGGACTTATTCTATGACTAAATGGTAAGAACTGCTTTTGATCATCTGTGTAGAGTGGCTAAGCATCTATTTTATTCTCATTTCCTATTGCCTCCTATAAATCCCTTAATTCTAAACTAGAATAGCAGAAAACTAAAGGGAACACCTTCCTGAGTGTCTCTGTCCATTTTTTTTTTTTTTGTACATGCCCCTAGTGGGGGCCGAACTGGGACTCTCTGGTCCACAGGCTGAAGCTCCAACCGGTGAGCCAAATCGGCCAAGGCTCTCTGTCTATTTTTAAGTTACAAAATATGTCTGTGTGGAAGAAGGGACCTCATTGTTGTTTTAAATGCAAAGCAGAGATCAGAGCTCAGTCTCGCTAGAAAATAATTCTGTCTCTGGCTAGCTCAGCCCTTCAAGGTCAGCTCAACATCATGCCTTACCAGACTATTAATAGAAAGAAAAGCAGAGGTTGTTGGTTGTTGTTGTAGGTTTTGTTTTGAATAAAGTAAAAAAGAAAAAAAAAACAGTTAAAAACAAAACAACAACAACAACAACAACAAAAAAAACAGGAATAAGCAGAGCATAATGATGCTGTTAAATGCACATACAGCTATCCCAAAGGTCCTGACAGTCAAGAATGGGGACTGATCAGGTCTTGTCATATGAGTGTTGCTGATTTGCTCTGGGTGTCAGGAATCTGTGTGCAGACATAGCTATGTCTACCTCAGAGTGTTGACTGCCTTGATTAGAGGCAATGTAGACATCTCAAAGAGTTTTCAATTTCTGTGTTGGCAAATGCTGAAAACTCAACTTTTAAATTAGAGATATTACTAGTGCCCTGTTTCTGCTCTTAATGACTAATTAATTATACAATCTGGGTAAATGTTAGAAATGTGACTCAGGTCTGCAAACATTTTTGCAGCTGCCTATGCATTCAAATTAAAGCCCAATGCAGCTGTTGTAAGAGGCAGTTTTATGTACTTCCTCGGAAGGACAGATTCTATTCTGATAGCTGCCTGAAAGTCTCTGTCCACTACTCCAAGATCTATTACTTTTTGGTTGATTGCATCCTAGACAGCATAACTCCTCATTCCAGGTGCATGGAGAAATTTCCATTTTCCTGTTCCTTGCTTACTTTATGTGAGTTATACAAGCCTTTTTAAAATGTTATCTCCTCTTAAAACATATTTTGAAATATCTAACTCTTTTCCCTTGGCATCCATCTGTAAAAGGATTTTTAGCTCTTTATAATTTATCACCCATGAAGATTATTAGATATTTTTTCTTGTATTTTATTGAAGTAAAATCTGCTTTTAGACCTCCAATACATGTATGTAATAAAAATTAGCATTTTTCAATACCTCAAATAACTCAGATGTCAGTGGGAGTTACCAAGACATTGGGGGCATAATAAATTGACTTGAATCCTTATGACAAGTATAACACCCTTTTCAAGAATTTTGTCAGGTCATAGAAAACTTACCTTTTCATGCTCACCATTGACATTGGGGTTCTGCTTCTATGAATCCTATCTCTGTTACCTCACAATATTAACTCAAAAGTGAAACACAGCTTCTTTCTTGGTTTTTATCAAACATGCTACATACCCTATGAAGATGTAGTAAACATTATTCAAAATTTGGAAATCACAAAGATATGGAGGAAGAATTTGCATTTTCAATGTGGCAACAATTTAAATCTCAACATTAGATAGTCTATTCTAAAAATGTGCAGTAACCACCCATCTCTGTAGTATTCCTATAGACTTTCACCCTGAGTCATGATGGTTGTTTTCTCCTCTTTCTCTTACTTCTTACACCCTCCATCCAGAACTGCATTGAGAACTCCACATTCTTCACATTTTGTTATGCCAATTTATTTAGATCTCTTCAGTCTTGATTCTCAAGCCTTCAGATCCAAACACATAAAAACACTCAGAAGTATAAGTTTCAGCAGAGGAGGGTGGGGGAGAATGAGATAAACCAAAAAAAATGTATATGTATGTGTATATGTACATAACTAATAGACATAAAACAATGCTTGGGGTACAGGGGAATAGGAAGGAGGGTGTCTGGGGGGAAAAAGAGAAACATCTGTAAACAAATTGATTTAAAAAATTGTATTGCTGTTTGACAGACATTATCTTCCTGGGAAGAAATTTGTAGTTAGAAATAATTGTTTTCCTTCTGCAGTTACACTTGCATCAACTGTTTATTGTGAACCCTTTTATTTATTCAAATATGTATTTAAAACATAGCAAGTTTCCAGTAATCACTTGTTTCTGGGATAGATTTACAGCTGTAGTACACTGCTGCATAACATAGTAGAGGAAAGGCTTGAGACCAGAGAAACTTGATCCTGGTTCTGATTCATTTATCTCTCCACTTATTCATTCTAAAAATGATTCTTGTAGCCTACTCTGGATCAACAATATGTTAGGTACAGGGATACTGAAATTATTTAGGCTACTTCTCTCCAAATGTAGTAGTAAAAATTGAGGTTCTGCTACTTAATAGCTAAGTGATTTTAGGCATATCTGTAAACCTTCATTTCTTCATTTTAAGCCGAGGATACTAATAGTATCATATTGGAGTATTTGTTGTGAACATTAAATGAGATGGAATATAGGCAATGCTTAGCATAGGGTTTCGCACATGTAAACTGCTCAGCAGGCACTATAATAAGTGGATGCCCAAAGAGAAAAAGTGACTTTCTTACGATCACATGCTTGGAAGCACTCAAGCAAGTTTCTGGGTTTGAGGTATAAACAAAATCTGAGAGCAGAGGAAAAGACAACATTCATCTACAGACAGCATTTAAAAATAGACATGGGGGATATATGAGAGTTTGGTGACAGATAAACCAAAGAAGGAGATTCCAGTAAGTTGTTAAAATATAAATAACAAGACAGTGAATAGAGGAGAAGATGGAAAAGAATGATAGGGCCAGCTATATGGTATGAGGAATGTTCATTTACCTGATTTAAAATAAAAGCCTCCAACTCCCAATAGCTTTCTTTTCTTTTTTTTTTTTCTTAATTTATTTTTGTTACAAATGTTTCCCTTTTTCCTTCACTGATCCCCCCTCACTCTCTCTTTCCTCCCTATCCCCAGCTTGTTGTCCATGTCCATTGTTCATGCATACATGCATACAAGTTCTGTGGTTTATCTCTCCCAACCACCCCCTCTTCTGGGCATAGTCAGTTTGTACCCCACTTCCACGTCTCTGGGACTACCCCATTCCTTAGACTGTTATGTTCATTATATTCCACAAGTAAGTGAGATCATATGATACTTGCCTATCTCTGTTTGGCTTGTTTCACATAGGAAGACACTTTCCAGGTCCCAACATGTGTTCTCAAATGATAAGAGATCTGTCTTTCTTAGAGCTGCAGAGTACTTTGTGTCTATGTACCACAACTTTTTTATCCATTTGTCTACTGATGGGCATTTGGGCTGTTTCCAGATCTTAGCTATTGTAAATAGTGCTGCTACAGACATGGGGGTACATATATTCTTTCGGATTGGTGTTTTAGGCTTCTTAGGGTATATTCCTAGAAGTAGGATCACTGGGTCAAATGGAAGTTAAATTTTAATTTTTTGAGGTAACACCATATTGTTTTATATAGTGGCTATTACGAGTCTACATTCCCACCAGCAGTGTACTAGAGTCCCATATTCTCCACACCCTCAACAACACTTGTTTTTTGATGATTTGTTGATAGTGGCCATTCTGACAGGTGTGAGGTGATACTTCATTGTTGTTTTAATTTGCATCTTTCTGATGATTAGTGATGTTGAGCATTTCTTCATATGTCTCTTAGCTATTTGTATGTCCTGTTTGAAGAGGTGTCTATTTAGTTCTTCTGACCATTTTTTAAATAGATTCTTTATTTTCCTTTTTCTGAGTTGTATGAGCACTCTATATATATTGGAAATTAACCCTTATCTGATATATCATTGGCAATTATGCTCTCCCATACAGTGGGTAGCCTTTCCATTTTGATGATTGTATCTTTCGCTGTGCAGAAGCTTTTGAGTTTGATGTAGTCCCATGTGTTCATTTTCTCCTTTGTTTATATTGCCTTAGGTGATACAACAGTGAAAATTCTGCTGCGTATGATGTCTGAAATTTTGTTGCCTATAGTCTCTTCTAGGATTTTTATGGATTCATGAGTCACATTTAAGTCTTTTATTCATTTTCAGTTTATTCTTGTGTAGGGTGTAATTTGATGGTCTAGTTTCATTTTATTGCATGTAGCTGTTCAAGTTTCCAAACACCATTTATTAAAAAGACTGTCTTTAATCCACTGTATGCTCTTGCCACCTTTGTCAACTATTAATTGAGCATATTGCCTTGGGTCCCTTTCTGGGTTCTCTGTTTTGTTCCACTGGTCTATGTGCCTATTTTTGTGCCAATACCAGGCTGTTTTGAATACAGTGGCTTTGTAGTATAATCTAAAATCTGGTAATGTGATCCCTCCTACTTTGTTCTTCTTTTTCAAGATTGCGGTGGCTATTTGAGGTCTTTTTTGGTTCCATATGAACTTTTGACGTATTTGTTCTAGTTCTGTAAAATATGTCATAGGTATTTTGATGGGGATTGCATTGAATCTATAGATTGCTTTAGGTAGTACAGACATTTTAATGATGTTGAATCTTCCGATCCATGAATAAGGTATGTGCTTCCACTTTTTTATATCTTCCTCTATTACTTTTTTCAATGACTTGTAGTTTTCTGCGAATAGATCCTATATTTCTTCGGTTAAGTTTATTCCTAGGTATCTTAATTTTTTTTTGCTGCAAATGTAAATGGGATTGTTTTCTTAGTTTCTCTTTCTGTGAGTTCATCATTGGTATATGAGATTGCCATCGATTTCTTGACGTTAATTTTGTATCCTTCTATTTGCCAAATTCATTTATTAAGTCAATTCAATTTTTGATGGAGTTTTTGGGGTTTTCTACGTATAGTATCATATCATCTCCGAATAATGACAGTTTCACTTCCTCCTTTCCAATTTGTATCCCTTTTATTTTTTCTTCCTGTCTGATTGCTGCGGCTAAGACTTCCAGTACTATGTTAACTAAGAGTGGCAAAACTGGGCATCCCTGTCTTGTTCCTGTTCTTAAGAAAAATGCTTTCAGTTTCTGCCCATTGAGTATGATGTAGGCTGTAGGTCCTTCATTTATGGCCTTTATTATGTCTAGATATGACCCCTCTATTCCCACACTGCTGAATGTTTTTATTAGAAATGGATGCTGGATTTTGTTGAAGGCTTTTTTGGCGTCTATTGGTATGATCATGTGGTTTTTGTTCTCCATTTTGTTTATGTGGTGTATCATGTCTATTGATTTGCAAATATTGTACTAGCATTACATCCCTGGGATGAATCCCACTTGGTCATGGTGAATAATTTTTTTGATGTGTTGGTAGATCCAATTTGCTAGTATTTCGTTCAAGATTTTGGCATCTATGTTCATCAGGGATATTGGCCTGTAGTTTTCTTTCTTTGTAATGTCTTTTTATGGTTTTGGAATTAGAATTATGCTGGCCTCATAAAACAAGTTTGGAAGTCTTTCTTCTTCTTGAATTTTTTGTAATAGTCTGAGGAGAATGGGTGTTAGTGCTTCTTTGAGTGTTTGGTAAAAGTCCCCTGTGAAGCCATCCGGGCCTGGGCTTTAGTTTGCTGGGAGAGTCTTGATTACATCTTCAATTTTTTCTGCAGTTATTGGTCTGTTAAAGTTTTCTATCTCTTTCTGGTCCAGTTTTGGGAGACTATGTGTTTCACAAAATTTGTCCATTTCGCTTAGATTGTTGAATTTGTTGCCATATAATTGTTCATAGTTGTTGTTCACAATCGTTTGTATTTCTGTGGTGTCAGTTGTTACTTCTCTCTTTCATTTCTGATTTTCTGTATTTGAGTTCTCTCTTTTTGTTTCTTACTGAGTCTAGCTAATGGTCCATCAATCTTGTTTATTTTTTTCTAAAAACCAGCTCTTTGTTTCATTGATCCTTTGAATTATTTTTTTGGACTCTATGTCATTTTATCTGCTCTGATCTTTACTATTTTCTTCCTTCTACATGCTCTAGGGTTTTCTTTTTGTTTAATTTCTAGTTCTTTAAGTTGTGAGGTTAGATAGTCTATTAGTGATTTTTCTTGCTTTTTGACATAGGCCTGTAGTGCTATGAACTTCCCTCTCAGAACTTCTTTTGCTGTATCCCATAGGTTTTGTGTTGTTGTGTGTTCATTTTCATTGGTTTCCAGGAAGTTTTAAATTTCTTCCTTGATCTCCTAATTGAACCATTTGTTATTTAATAACATGCTATTTAGCTTTCATGTCTTCAAATGACTTTGCATGTTCCTGTTGCAATTGATTTCTAGTTTCATGTCTTCATGACATGAATGATGCTTGATATAAATTTAATCTTCTTGAACTTGTAGAGACTTAATTTGTGTCCTGACATTTGGTCTATCTTTGAGAATGTCCCATGTGCACTTGAGAAGAATGTGAATTTTGTAGTTTTGGGGTGTAATTCTCTGTAGATCTGTATTAAATCCATTGGATAGAGCATTTAATTTAGTATCTCTGTTTCCTTGTTAATTATTTGTCTAGAAGATTTATCCAGTAATGTCAGTAGGGTATTGAAGTCCCCTGCTATGATTGTATTGTTATCGACTTCTCCTTTGAAGTATTCCAGAAGATTTTTGATATATCATGGTGCTCCTATATTGGGTACATATATGTTCATCACGGTTATATCTTCCTGTTGAATAGATTCTTTCAATATTATGTAGTGGCTTTCTTTGTCTCTAGTTATAGCCTTCATTTTGAAATCTACTTTATCAGATATGCATATTGCTACCCCAGGATTATTTTTTACTTTCCACTTGCTTGGAAGATTTTTTTCCATCCCTTCACTTTCAACCTATGTGAGTCTTTTGTTGTGAGGTGGGTCTCTTGTAAACAACATATAGATGAGTCATGCTTTCTTATCTAATCAGGTATTCTGTGTCTTTTTATCAAAGCATTCAATCCATTTACAAATAAATACATATTGATATGTATTTATTTATTGGCACTTTTGTTTAGTGTGGTTATATATATTTTTTCTATTTTTTCTGCTAATACAACAGTCCTTTTAACATTTCTTGCAGTGATGGTTTGGTGATAATATATTCTCTTACCCCTTTTTGTTTTGTCTGGGAAGCTCTTTATTGAACCTTCTATTTTGAATGATAGCCTTGCTGGAAAGAGTAGACTTGGATTCAGATCCTTGTTTTTCATGACCTTTATTAACTCATGCCATTCCTTTCTGGCCTGTAGTGTTTCTGTTGAGAAGTCAGCTGAGAGCCTTATGGGGTTTCCTTTGTAGGTAAACTGTTGCTTATCTCTTGCTTCTTTTAGGATTGTCTTTGTCTTTAATTTTTGGCATTTTGATTACTATGTGTCTTGGTGTGGGCCTGTTTGTGTTCTTCTTACTTGGGGCTCTCTGTGCTTCTTTAACTTGAATGCATTCTTCCTTCACCAAATTATTAAATTTTTCTGTCACTATTTCTTCCTATATATTCTCTAACCCTTGCTCATTTTCATCTTTTTCGGGGCCTCCTATGATGTAAATGTTATGTTTCCAGTTGTCCCACAGTTTTCTTAAGGTGTTTTCCTGTTTTTTAATTGTGTTTTTTTTTTTTTCCTTTTGGTTTTCAGATTGGTTGATTTTTTTTCTACCATGTCTTCTAATTCACTGATCTGTTCCTCAGCTTCCTCTACTCTGCTATTTAGACCTTCCAATGTGTTCTTTATTTCTGATATGTCACTCTTCATTTCTTATTGGTGGTTTTTAATTTCCATCTGGTTAATTTTCAACATTTATCTTTCTTTACTAATAGTGCTCATGTTCTTAGACATGCTTTTGAGCCTCCTCAAGATCATGCCTCTGAAATCTAGTTCTGTTAACTTGCTTAACTGCACGTCATTTATCTCATCTTCGGTAGAGGTCTCTTGTTCTTTTATTTGGCTCTTTTTCTGTGTTTCACTATTTTGGTTATCACAGTGTGCTTTGAAGCCTGCCAATATTTTTCTGTGGGTGTTGGTGTTCTACTGTTTGTGGCTCCCTCTCCTGGGTTTGGATGAGGCAGAAACCACCCACCTTAGACAGGACTGTCAAGTCTTAATTTCCTGGTTAAATATTTTTGCCCAAAGAATGGTCCAGGTATCCTCTAGCCTTTTGCCTGGAAGCTATTAGTAGAGGTCACCTGAAGAACTTTGGTTTCTGAGATGAATGAAAAACTCCCTCAGGTGCTCAGTGTAAGAGGATTTCACGAGGGTGGGACAAATGCTGGTTGTTAATGGGGCTCAGTTAGCATTTCAATGGCCATTGGGTGGGGTTGAATCTTTGAGGGAGGGGCCACTGCCTCTTCCCAGGGCTCTGGGAAGGAGAAATATGACCACAGTTTTGGGTGGCTGCAACTCACCAAAAGCTCTGAATGCCCTCCAAATCTCGAATGTCCCCACACAGTTCCAGTCAAGTCTGCCCTCCCCGTGCCAGAGCCCAATGTGAGTGGCTGCTGCTATTTTAGCCTCTGTCCATTCTTTGCGCTGTGGAGCCACTTCGGAGTTTAACCCGTGGGCGCCACACCCATCTAAGGTCATAGCTCCGGGCTGAGTCTACTACTGCTCTCAGCCAATGCCATAGCTCCCAGTCAAGGCTGCAGGTCCCAGCCGAGGCTGCCACTGCTCCCTGTTGAGGCCACAGCTCTTAGCCGAGGTTGCAGCTAACAGCCAAGCTTCCTGCCACACCCAGCCGAGGCTGCAGCTTTCAGCAGAGGCCGCAGCTCTCAGCCAAGACCACTTCCAACCATGGGCTCCCGGCCCCCTCTCGCGTCTCTGCAAGCCTACCAGAATTGAGTCAGTGTCCCTGGTTATGTGGTCCTCCAAGCTTCTTTTCCTGACCATTTGTCTTTATTTTTGTTTTAATTCCAGTTTGTTCCTGGGAGATGGTCTGCGTAGCTTTCATTCACTCTGCCGCCATTTTCCAGCCTCTCAATAGCTTTTTAAATATTGCTTTCTTTCTCACTCATTTTCAAGTCCAAGAGTGTTAGCAACATAAATACAGGTGATAATTTCTTTAGGTAGATATTTGAAAAAAGCAGTTGATTCAACCAAAGCACTGCTAACTCTTTTCCAGGAGCTAAAGTCCAGTGAAAGCTTGGGGGATTGTGTTGAAGGCTTTGAAGGCCATAGGAAGTAGCTCACATCACTTCTAACCATATTCTCATAGCCAGAAGGTAGACCCATAGCTCCATGTAACTACAGGAGAAGTTGGGAAATCTATTTATCTCCAAGAAGAAAACAATGGAAAAAGCAAAATGGGAAAGATAGCAGTGGGCAGGACCTGAGGGAGAGTAAGTGTGTGAGAAAGTGAACTAGAGTGAGAGAGTGTGAGTGGACCTGAATGTAGATGACCAAACTCATGCAGTGCAGAGAGGCAGAACAGTAGGTTCTTGGGCTTTGGACAGGGAGCAGCTGGCTTGTTAAGTGGCCTTTCAGGGCACTATTCCCTGCACTGCAGGGAGGTTCCACCATTATGGATAATCCCAGATTATACCTGAAAGGAGGCAGTGGGAGTGGCTAGGGCCCACCAACCTGTGCCCACCAGTGCACCTGGCACCATCAGACCAGTGGACACCCTGTGTCAACACAGACCAGTGCACAGTAGTGGAGCTGCCAAGGTGCCAGTTGTGGAAGCCACAAATGGCCAGGAGCCCAGCACCATATCCCACAGTAGCAGCCCAATCAGAGTCAAGATATACCCCCAGCAACAGAGGCTGGAGAGCAGACATCCATCCCCAGGCAAAAGAAGCACAGACCAGCAGCTGAAACCCATCCCCCAAAAATACAGCCAAAGCTGAGCAGAAGTTAAAACCCACAAGGCAGCAGCACTCCCCAGCCACCAGCAGTGAAACCTGGGGCTCCACAGATGCCTGTGCTACCCAGTGGCCTACAAGAGAAGTGAAAAGCAGGAGGCCAAGAGGTACTGGTCAGATCCAGTTGCACATGGGACCAGTGAGGTTCAAAGGCACCAGAGAGGCCTGTGCAACCCAGCTGCCCACAATATAGGCATAGAGTGGGGTCTCCAAAGAGACTGTATGATCCAGCTGTCCATAGGACCTGCAGGGTGCTGAGGCACCAGAGAGGCCTGTGCAACCTAGCTGCCTACAAGATAGGTATAGAGCCTGGGCTCCAAAAGGACTGTGGGATCCAGCTGCCCATGGGAACTGTGGGGAGCTGGGGTACCAGAGATGCCTGTGCGAGCCAGCTGCCCACAAGATAAGTGTAGAGAATGGTCTCCAAAGGAACTGTGCAATCCAGCTGCACATGGGATCTGTGTGATGCTGGGGCATCAAAGAGGCCTGTGTGACCCAGATACCCACAAGATAAGTGTGGAGTCGGGTCTCCAAATGGACTGTGAAATCCAGCTGCCAATGGTAGAGGCAGGGAGTGTGGCTCCAACAGGGCTTGAGCTATACAGCTACAAGTGGCACCAGCAGCCAGCTTGGGAAAACAGCTCCAGAGGGGCCCACATGATCCAGCAGCAGTACCTATCAAAACACACCAGTACCAAATCCCAATAGTCAATCCTCCAGGATCCACAGCAAGCAAGAGGTAACACACAACAAAAAAACCTAAGAGGCATAGTAGTCTTATTTGATATACAGTGAGCTGCATACACATCCAAACATCCCTCAGTGGGTCTAGAGCTACCAGACAGCTAAAATAGAGAGACAAGGAAACAACACCCAAAGAAAAGAAAAAGAGAAATCATCAGAAAAGAAACTACAAAAAATGGAACATAGCAACTTGTAAGATAAAGAATTCAAAGCAATGATTTTAAGGGTGCTCAAACAATTTGATGAGAACTACAAGCTACTTAATAAGAATTATGAAGAGGTCACTGGGAGCTACTTCAGCTTAAAAAAGGAGGTAGAAGCTATGCATAAAAATCAAGAGGAAATAAAGAATGACATAGTGGTTATGAAAAATACCTCAGAAGGGTTCAATAGTATATTAGAAAAAGCTGAACACTGAATCAGTGACTTAGAAGACAAGGTAGAAAAATGCACTCAAATAGAGCAGCAAATGGAAAACAAAATTAAAAAAGAAGGAGGAAAGATTAAGGGAGCTTTGGGACAATATAAAATGTAATAACATTTGCATTATAGGGATACTGGAAAAAAAAAGAATCAGAGAAAAAGAAGTAGATAACCTGCTTGAAGAAATAATGACAGGAAACTTCCTTAAACTGGTGAAGAAAAAAGTTACACAAGTCCAGGAAACACAAAGAGTCCCAAGAAAGATGAAACCCAGAAGACCCACAGATGGACACATCATAATAAAAATGGAAAACATTAAAGACAAAGAAAGAATCTTAAAGGAAGCAATAGAGAGACAATATGTTACCTACAAGGGAGCTCCCATTATACTTCTAGCTGATCTCTCAATAGAAACACTGAAGGCCAGAAGGAAGTGGCATGAAGTGTACAAAATAATGCAAGGCAAGGGTTTGAATTCAAGAGTACTCTACCCAGCAAGGCTATCATTCAAAATTGAAGGAGAAATAAAGAGCTTTACGGATTAAAAAAAGCAAAAGAAATTTATCACTACCAAACCAGCACTGCAAAAAAATGCTGAAGGGACTGTTTTAGGAAGAAGAAGAAGAAACAAAGAGAGAAAGAGGGAGACAGAGAGAAAGAAAGAGAGAGAGAGAGAGAGAGAGAGAGAGAGAGAGAGAGAGAGAGAAAGAGAGATAAAAACATAAAATGGAAATTACAACTAATAACTAGCTATAAATAATTACCTTAAATGTAAATGACTTAAATTCTCCAATCAAAAGACATAGGGTAGCTGATTGAATAAGAAAACGCGACCCATATATATGCTGTCTACAACAGACCCACCTCACAACAAAAGAATAACAAGATGAAAGTAAAGTGATGAAAAAAAATTTTTAAGCAAACAGAAATGAGTAAAAACTGATGTAGCAGTACCCATATCTGACATGACAGACTTCAAAACAAGGGCCATAATAAGAAACAGAGATGGTCACTGCATAATATTAAAAGGATCAACCCAACAAGAGGCTATAACCCTGGTAAAAATATATGCACCAAATACGGGAGCACCAAGATATATTTAAAAGCTTCTGGAGGACATCAAGGGAGAGACCAACAGGAACTAATTATAATGGGTGACTTTAACATGCCACTGATACCACTGAATAGGTCTTCTAGACAATAAATTAACAAGGACATAGACTCCTAACAAGACAAAATAGATAAGTTGGACTCCATTGATATTTACAGAACATTTCACCCCAAAACTGCATAACATACATTCTTCTAAAGTGCACATGGATCATTCTCAAAGATAGACCACATGTTAGGACACAAAGGAAGTCTCTACAAATTCAAGAAAATTGAAATCATATCAATCATTTTCTCAGATCACAGTGGTATAAAACTAGAACTCAATTACAATGAAAACACACAAAAACATGCAAATACTTGGAGGCTAAATAGCATGATATTAAACAACAAATGGGTTACTTATCAGATCAAGGAAGAAATGAAAAACTTATTGAAAACCAATGAAAACAAACACACAACAATACAAAATCTATGGGACACAGTGAAAGCAGCCCTAAGAGGGATGTTCATAGCACTACAAGCCCACCTCAAGAAACAAAAAAAAATTTCTAATTGACTTTCTAACCCTACAATTTGAAGAAGTAGACAGTAAACAAAAATGAAAACTCAGGGATAGTAGGAGGAAAAAAATCGTAGAGTTCAGAGGAGAAATAAATAACATAGAGATTATAAAAACAATTCAAAATATAAATTTAAAAATTGCTGGTTCTTTGAAAAGATAAACAAGATTAATGGACCATTAGCTAGACTCATCAAGAAACAAAAAGAGAGAAACCAAATAAACAAGACCAGAAATGAAAGAGTTGAAGTAAAAACTGACACCACAGAAATACAAAGAATCATCAAAACATACTATAAACAGAAGACTGAAAAGGGCGGCGGAGTGAATGGAAGCTACACAGACCATCTCCCAGAACCAAACTGGAATTACAATGAAAAAAAAGACAAATCATCAGGAAAAGGCAACCGAAAAGCAGCTTGAAGGACCACATAACCAGGGACACTGACTCAATTCTGGTAGGATTGCGAAGACACGAGAGGGGGCCTGGAGCCCATGGTCTATAGTGGCCTGAGCTGGGACCTGCGGCCTTGGCTTGGGGCTGCACCCTAGGATGGAAGCTGCAGTGACCATGGCTGGGAGCTGTGCTCTTGGCTGAGAGTTGCGGTGGCTGTGGCATGGAGTAACAGCCTGAGCTGGCAGCAGTGCCCTTAGCTGGGAGCAGTGCCCAGGGATCACACTGCTAAGCAGCTCCACATTGCAGAGCAGGGACAGAGGCTAAAATAGCAGCAGCCACTCACCTTGGGCTCTGGCAGAGGGAGGGCAGAATGACTGGAACTGTGTGTAGACACTCGGGATTTAGAGGGGGCTCAGAACTTTTGCTGAGTTGCAGACATGCAGAACTGTGGTCATTTTACTCCTTCCCAGGGCTCTGGGGAGAAGTGGTGGCCCCTTCCTCAGAGATTCAACACCACCAGGTGGCCAATGAAATTCTAATTGAGGCCCATTAAAAACCAGCATCTGCCTGACCCTCAGGAAATTCTCTTACACTGAGCACCTGAGGGAGTTTTTCATTCAACTCAGAAACCAAGGTTCTTCAGGTGACCTCTACTAATAGCCTCCAGGCAAAAAGCTAGAGGATGGCTACCATTCCATGGGCAAGCAAGTCTAACCAGAAAAGTAAGACTTGACAGTGGTGTTTAAGTGGGGTCCTACCGGCCTCATCCAAACCCAGGAGAGGGAGCCACAAACAGCAGAATAACCACACCCACCGGGAAAATTTGGCAGACTCCAAAGCCCACTGTGATAGCCAAAATGGTGAAACACAGAAACAAAAGCCAAATGAAAGAATAGGAGAATTCTACTGTAGATGAGATAAATGAGGTGCAGTTAACCAAGTTAACAGAACTAGCATTCAGAGCCATGATATTGAGGAAGCTCAACAGTGTGTGTAAGGAAATGAGAACCATAAGTAAAGCCATAGAAATGTTGAAAATCAACCAGTTGGAAATTAAAAACCACCAAGAAAAAATGAAGAATGACATATCAGAAATAAAAAAAAAAACACATTGGAAGGTCTAAATAGCAAAGTAGAGGAATGTGAGAATGTGATCAGTGAATTAGAAGTTAGGGTAGAAAAAAACAACCACACTGAAAACCAAAGAAAAAAATAATTAAAAAAGAGGAAAACAGCTTAAGAGAACTGTGGGACAACTGGAAACATAATAACATTCATATCATAGGAGTCCCCAAAGAAGAAGAAAATGAGCAAGGCATAAAGAAAATATTTGAAGAAATAGTGACAGAAAACTTCCCTAATTTGGTGAAGGAAGAAGGCATTCAAGTTCAAGAAGCACAGAGAGCCCCAAGTAAGTAGAACCCAAACAGGCCCACACCAAGAAACACAGTAATCAAAGTGCCAAAAATTAAGACAAAGAGAGAATCTGAAAAGCAACAAGAGAGAAGCAACAAGTTACCTAAAAGGAAACCCCATAAGGCTCTCAGCTGACTTCTCAAGAGAAACATTATAAACCAGAAGAGAATGGCATGAGGTAATCAAGGTCATGAAAAAAAAAGGATCTGAATCTAAAATTATGCTACACAGCAAGGCTACCATTCAAAATGGAAGGTCAAGTAAAGAGCTTCCCAGACAAAAAAAAGGCTAAGGGAATACATTAGCACCAAACAAGCACTGCAAGAAATGTTAAAAGGACTGCTGTAATCAGCAGGAGAAATGGGAAGAAAAATATAACCACACTAAACAAAAAAGGCAATAAATAAATACATATCAATGATCACCTTAAATGTAATTGGATTGAACGCTCCCATAAAAAGACACAGCTTAGCTGATTGGATGAGAAAGCATGACTCATATATATGTTGTTTACAAGAGACCCACATCACAACATAAGAATAACATAGGTTGAAAGTGAAGGGATAAAAAAAAAAATCTTCCAACCAAACGGAAAAAAAAAAAAAAAAAAAAAAAGCTGTGGTAGCAATACTTATATCTGATAAAATAGATTTCAAAATGAAGGCCATAACCAGAGACAAAGAAGGCCACTATATAATATTGAGTGGATCTATCCAACAGGAAGATATAACCTTTAAAAACATATATGCACCCAATATAGGAGCAACACAATATATTAAAAATCTTCTGGAGGACATCAAAGGAGAAATCGATAGCAATACAATCATAGCAGGGAAATTCAACACCGTGCTAACATCACTGGATAGATACTCTAGACAAAAAATTAGCAAGGAAACAGAGACTCTAAATGAAGCACTAGACCAAATGGATTTAATAGATATCTACAGAGAATTACACCCCAAAACTACAGAATTCACACTTTTCTCAAGTGCACATGGGACATTCTCAAAGATAGACCACATGTTAGGACACAAACTAAGTCTCTAAAAGTTCAAAAAGATTGAAATCGTATCAAGCATCATCTCAGATCACAATGGCATAAAACTGGAAATCAATTGCAACATGACCACGCAAAGACATTTGAATACATGGAAACAAAAAAGCATGTTTTTAAACAATGAATGGGTTACCGAGGAGATCAAGGAAGAAATAAAAAACTTTTTGAAAACCAATTAAAATGAACACACAACAACACAAAATCTATTGGATACAGTGAATGCATTTCTGAGAAGGAAGTTCATAGAACTACAGGCCTAGATCAAAAAACAAACAAAAAAACCCACAAAATCTCTAATACACTATCTAACATCACAACTTTAAGAACTAGACAGCAAACAAACAAACAAACAAACAAACAAGAAAACCCAGAGCGAGTAGAAGGAAAACAATAGTAAAGATCAGAGCAGAAATAAATGACATAGAGTCCAAAAAAACAATTCAAAGGATCAATGAAACAAAGAGATGATTTCTCAAAAAGATAAACAAGATTGATGGACCCTTAACTAGACTCACCAAGAAACAAAGAGAGAAAACCCAAATACATAAAATCAAAAATAAAAGAGGAGAAGTAACAAAAGAAACCACAAAAATACAAAAGTTCATTAACAACTACTATGAACAATTATATGGCAACGAATTAGACAATCTAATCAAAATGGACAAATTTCTGGAAACACACAGTCTCCCAAAACTGGACCAGGAAGATAGAAAATTTGAACAGACCAATTACAACAGAAGAAATTGAAGAAGTAATCAAGACTCTCCTAGCAAAGAAAAGCCCAGGCCCGGATGGCTTGATGGGGGAGTTTTACTGAACATTCAAAGAAGAACTAACACCCATTCTCCTGAAACTATTTGAAAAAATTCAAGAAGAAGAAAGACTTCCACACTCATTTTATGAAGCCAGCATAATTGTGATTCCAAAACCAAAAAAAGACACTACAAAAAAAGAAACCTGAAAGCTAATATAGCTGATGAATATAAATGCCAAAATACTGAACAAAATACACGTAAATCGGATCCAGCAATACACCAAAAAATTATTCACCATGACAAAGTGGGATTCATTCCAGGGAATGCAAGGCTGGTACAATATTAGCAAATCAATAAATGTGATATACCACGTAAATAAAATGAAGAATAAAAACCAGATGATAATATCAATAGATGCTGAAAAAGCCTTTGACAAAATCCAGCATCCATTTCTGATAAAAACGCTCAGCAGTGTGGGAATAGAGGAATCATATCTTGACATAATAAAGGCCATATATGAAAAACCTACAGCCAACATCAAACTCAATGGGCAAAAACTAAAAGCATTTTCCTTAAGAACAGTAACAATGCAAGGATGCCCACTTTCACAACTCTTACTTAACATAGTACTGGAAATCTTACCCAAAGCAATCAGACATGAAAAAATAAATAAAAAGGATCCAAATTGGAAAGGAGGTATTGAAACTGTCATTTTTCACAGATGACATGACATTGTATAGAGAAAAGCCCAAATACTCCATCAAAAATTTACTAGATATAATAAATTAATTTGGAAAAGTAGCAGGATACAAAATTAATGTCAAGAAATCGATGGCAGACATCGAAAAGTGGCGGCGGAGTGAACAGAAGCTACAAAGACCATCTCACAGGACCACACTGAATTACAACTATAACACAGACAAATTGGTGGGATAAAGCAACAGAAAAGGAGCTTGGAGGACCATATAATGAGGGACACTGACTCCATCCTGGTAGGCTTGCGAAGGCGCGAGACGGGGGCTGGGAGCCCATGGTCGGCAGCTCGGCAGCGGCCTTAGCTGGGAGCAGCGCCCTCAGGTCACACTCCTAGGCGGCTCCATAGCGCAGAGCCCGACAGAGGCTAAAACAGCCACAGCCACTCACCTTGGGCTCCAGCAGAGGGAGGGCAGACTGGACTGGAACTGTGTCGGGGCACTCGGGATTTGTGGGGCGCTCAGAGCGTTGGCTGAGTGCCAGCCACACAGGACGGTGGCCACATTGCTCCTTCCCAGGGCTCTGGTGAGAGGCAGCAGCCCCTGGCTCGGAGATTCAACCCCACTCTGTGGGCCATTGAAGTGCTAATTGAAGCTCATTAACAACCAGCTTCTGCCCCACCCTCCTGGAAGCGCCTTGTGCTGAGCACCTGAGGGAGTTTTTCAATTAACTGACAACCCACAACTCATCAAGAAACCTCGACTGCTAGCCTCCAGGCAAAAAGCTACAGGATAACAGTACCTTTCTCGGGCTGGCAACTTTAACCAGGAAAGTAAGACTTGACAGTGGTGTTTAACGTGGATCCTCCCTCACTCATCTAAACATAAGAGAGGGAGCCACAAACAGCAGAACACCAACACCCACAGGGAAAACTTGACAAGCCCACAGTGATAGCCAAAATGGTGAAACACAGAAACAGAAGCCAAATGAAAGAACAAGAGACCTCCACTGAAGATGAGATCAATGTGGAGCAATTAGGCATGTTAACAGAGCTAGAATTCAGAGCCATGATCTTGAGGAAGCTAAACAGCATGAATAAGGATATAAAGACACTGAAAATAAGCCAACTGGAAATTAAAAACCATCAAGAAGAGATAAAAAATGACATATCAGAAATGAAAAATACATTGGAATGTTTAAAAAGCAAAGCAGAGGAAGCTGAGGACCGGATCAGTGAATTAGAAGACAGGGTAGAAAAAATCAACCAATCTGAAAACCAAGGAAAAAACTATTAAAAAACAGGAAGACAGCTTAAGAGAACTGTGGGACAATGGAAACATAATAATATTCGCATCATAGGAGTCCCTGAAGAAGAAGAAAATGAGCAAGGGTTAGAGAACATATTCAAAAAAATAGTGACAGAAAACTTCCCTAATTTGGCGAAGGAAGAAGGCATTCAAGTTCAAGAAGTACAGAGAGTCCCAAGTAAGAAGAACCCAAACAGGCCCACACCAAGACACATAGTAATTAAAATGCCACAAATTAAAGACAAAGACATAATCCTAAAAGCAGCAAGAGATAAGAAACAGGTTACCTACAATGGAAACGCCATAAGGCTCTCAGCTGACTTCTCACAAGAAACACTACAGGACAGAAGAGAATGGCATGAAGTAATCAAAGTCATGAAAAATAAGAATCTGAATCCAAGACTTCATTACCCAGCAAGGCTATCATTCAAAATAGAAGGTCAAATAAAGAGCTTCCCAGACAAAAAAAAAAAGGCTAAGGGAATACATTAGCACCAAACCAGCACTGCAGGAAATGTTAAAAGGACTGCTGTAATTAGCAGTAGAAATGGGAAGAAAAATAGAACCACACTAAATAAAAATGGCAATAAATAAGTACATATCATTAATCACCTTAAATGTAAATGGATTGAATGCTCCCATAAAAAGACACAGAGTAGCTGATTGGATGAGAAAGCATGACTCATCTATATGTTGTTGCAAGAGACCCAACTCACAACAAAAGATTCACATAGGTTGAAAGTGAAGGGATGGAAAAAATTTTTCCAAGCAAATGGAAAGAAAAAAAAAGCTGGGGTAGCAATTCTCATATCTGATAAAATAGACTTCAAAATTAAGACCATAACTAGAGACAAAGAAGGCCACTACATAATATTGAAAGGATCTATACAACAGGAAGATATAACCTTGATAAACATATATGCACCCAATATAGGAGTACCAAAATATATTTAAAATCTTCTGGAGGACTTCCAAGGAGAAATCAACAACAATACAATCATAGCAGGGGACTTCAACACCCCGTTGACTGCACTGCATAGATACCCTAGGCAAAAAATTAGCAAGGAAAGAGAGACTCGAAATGAAGCACTAGACCAAATGGATTTAATAGATATCTACAGAGAATTACACCGCATAACTACAGAACACGCATTCTTCTCAAGTGCACATGGGACATTCTCAAAGATAGATCACAAACAAAATCACTAAATGTTCAAGAAGATTGAAATCATATCAAATATCTTCTCAGACCACAATGGCATGAAACTAGAAATCAATTGCAACAAGAACATACAAAGACATTTCAACACATGGAGGCTAAATAGCATGTTATTAAACAATGAATGGGTCACCAAGGAGATCATGGAAGAAATTAAAAACTTCTTGGAAACCTATGAAAATGAACACACAACAACACAAAATCTATCGGATGCAGCGAAAGCAGTTCTGAGAGGGAAGTTCATAGCACTACAGGACTACCTCAAAAAACAAGAAAAAATTCTAATTGACTGTCTAACCTCACAACTTAAAGAATTAGAAAGCAAACAAAAAGAAAACCCCAGAGCAAGTAGAAGAAAGGAAATAGTAAAGATCAGAGCAGAAATAAATGACATAGAGACCAAAAACACAATTCAAAGGATCAATGAAACAAAGAGCTGGTTTTTTGAAAAGATAAACAAGATTGATGGACCCTTAACTAGACTCACCAAGAAACAAAGAGAGAGAAGCCAAATACACAAAATCAGAAATGAAAGAGAAGAAGTAACAACCAACACCACGGAAATACAAAAGATCGTTAACAACTACTATGAACAACTATATGGCAACAAATTCGACAATCTAAGCGAAATGGACAAATTTCTAGAAACACACAGACTCCCAAAACTGGACCCGGAAGAAAACTTGAACAGACCAATAACAAGTAAGGAAATTGAAGAGGTAATTAAGACTCTCCCAGCAAACAAATGCCCAGGCCCAGAGGGCTTCACGGGGGAGTTTTACCGAACATTCAAAAAAGAACTAACACCCATTCTCCTCAAACTATTTTCAAAATTTCAACAAGAAGGAAGACTTCCAAACATGTTCTATGAGGCCAGCATAATTCTAATTCCAAAACCAGAAACAGACACTACGAAGAAAGAAAACTACAGGCCAATATCCCTGATGAACATAGACGCCAAAATCCTGAACAAAATATTAGCAAATCGGATCCAGAAATACATCAAAAAAATTATTCACCATGACCAAGTGGGATTCATTCCAGGGATGCAAGGCTGGTACAATATTCACAAATCAATAAATGTGATACACCACATAAACAAAATGAAGAATAAAAACCACATGATCATATCAATAGATGCTGAAAAAGCATTCGACAAAATCCAGCATCCACTTCTGATAAAAACGCTCTGCAGTGTGGGAATAGAGGGATCATATCTAGACATAATAAAGGCCATATATGAAAGACCTACAGCCAACATCATACTCAATGGACAGAAACTAAAAACATTTCCATTAAGAACAGGAACAAGACAGGGATGTCTACTTTCGCCACTCTTATTTAACATTGTACTGGAAGTCTTAGCCACAGCAATCAGACATGAAGAAAAAATAAAAGGGATCCAAATTGGAAAGGAGGAAGTGAAATTTCATTATTTGCAGATGACATGATATTATACATAGAAAACCCTAAAGACTCCATCAGAAATCTACTAGACTTAATAAATGAATTTGGCAAAGTAGCAGGATACAAAATTAACGTCAAGAAATTGACGGCATTCTTGTACACCAATGATGAACTCACAGAAAGAGAAACTGAAAAAACAATCCCATTTACCATCGCTCCAAAAAAATTAAGATACCTAGGAATAAACTTAACCAAAGAAGTAAAGGACCTATTTGCAGAAAACTACAGGTCATTGAAAAAAGAAATAGAAGAAGATATAAAAAAGTGGAAGCACCTACCCTGTTCATGGATTGGAAGCATTAACACCATTAAAATGTCCATACTACCCAAAGCATTCTATAGATTCAATGCAATCCCCATCAAAATACCAACGACATATTTCATAGAACTAGAACAAATACTTCAAAAGTTCATATGGAACCAAAAAAGACACTAAATTGCCACAGCAATCTTGAAAAAGAAGAACAAAGTAGGTGGGATCACAATACCAGATATCAGGTTATACTACAAAGCGACTGTAACCAAAACAGCCTGGTACTGGCACAAGAACAGGCATATAGACCAGTGGAACAAATCTGAAAACCCAGAAATGGTCCCAAGGCAATATGCTCAATTAATATTTACAAAGGTGGCAAGAGCATACAGTGGAGTAAAGACAGCCTCTTTAATAAATGGTGTTGGAAAAATTGGACAGCTACATGCAGAAAAATGAAACTAGACCATCAACTTACACCCTACACAAAAATAAACTCAAAATGATTAAAAGACTTAAATGTGACCCGTGAATCCATAAAAATTCTAGAAGAAAATGTAGGCAACAAATTTCAGACATACGGAGCAGAATTTTTACTGATACATCACCTAAGGCAACAGAAACAAAGTAAAAAATGAACACATGGGAGTACATCAAATTAAAAAGCTTCTGCACAGCAAAAGGAACAATCATCAAAATGGAAAGGCAACCCACTGTATGGGAGAACATCATTGCCAATGTTGTATCAGATAAGGGGTTAATTTCCAATATATATAGAGTGCTCATACAACTCCACAACAATTGAAGACAAAGAACCCAATTAAAAAATGAGCAGAGGAACTAATAGACACCTCTCCAACCAGGACATACAAATGCCCAAGAGACATATGAAGAATGCTCAACATCACTAATCATCAGAGAGATGCAAATTAAAACAACAAGGAGGTATCACCTCACACCTGTCAGAATGGCCGCCATCAACAAATCATCAAACAACAAGTGTTGGCGAGGATGTGGAGAAAAGAGGACTCTAATACACTGCTGGTGGGAATGCAGACTGGTGCAGCTGCTGTGGAAAACAATATGGTGTTACCTCAAAACATTTAAAATTGAACTTCCATTTGACCCAGTGAGCCCACTTCTAGGAATACACCCTAAGAAACCTGAAACACCAATCAGGAAGAATATATGTACCCCCATGTTCATAGCAGCACTATTTCCAATAGCTAAGATCTGGAAACAGCCCAAGTGTCCATCAGTAGACGAACGGATAAAAAAGCAGTGGTACATATACACGATGGAGTACTATGCAGCGGTAAGAAAGAAAGATCTCTTAACCTTTGAGACGACATCGAGGGACCTGGAAAGTATTATCCTAAGTGAAATAAGCCTAGCAGAAAAAGTCAAATACCACATGATCTCACTTATATACGGAATATGATGACCATAACAGTCTGAGGAATACAGTAGACCCAGAAACATGGAAGTAGGGCACAGACTGACATCCCTCAGAAGAGGGTGTGGGGGGTGTGGGAAGAGAGAAACCACAGATCTTATATGCATGTATGCCTGACCAATTGACATGGACAACTAAGCCGGGGATGGGGTGGGGGTGGGTTGGGGAGGGGGATGCCAATGGGGTAAAAAATGTGAAATATCTGTAACAAAAAAAAAGGAATAAAATAAAATTAAATTAAATTAAAATGAATCGATGGCATTCTTATTCTTATTTTTTTATCCTCACCCGAGAATATTTTTCCATTTTTTGTACAGATAGAGTGGGAGGGAGAGAGAGGAAGGGAGAGAGAGAGAGAAACATCAATGTGAAGGGACACATTGAGTGGCTGCCACCCGCACGACCAACCGGGGCCGGGGACAAACTGGAACCGAAGTACGTGCCCTTAGCGGGAACCGAACCCGGGTCTCTCCGGACCACAGGCCGACGCTCTAACCGCTGAGCCAAAGTGGCCAGGGCTCGATGGCATTCTTATACACCAATGATGAACTCAGAGAAAGAGAAACTAAGAGAACAATTCCATTTACCATTGTGGTATAAAAAATTAAGACACCTAGTAAAAAACTTAATAAAAAAATTACCTATTCATAGAAAACTACAGATGATTGAAAAAAGACATAACGGAAGATATAAAATGGGGAAGCACATACCCTGGTCATGGATTGGAGGAATTAACATCATTAAAATGTCCTTACTACCCAAGACAATCTATAGATTCAATGCAATCTCCATCAAACTACCAATAACATACTTCAAAAAATTAAAACAAATACTTCAAAAGTTTATATGGAACCAAAAATCTTCGAATAGCCACAGCAATCTTGAAAAGGAGAACAAAGTTGGTGGGATCATATTACCAGATTTAAGGTTATACTGCAAAGCACTGTAATCAAAAGAAACTGGTACCTGGCACAAGAACAAGCACATAGACCCATGGAAGAGAACAGAGAACCCAGAAATGGACCCCAAGGCAATGTGCTCAATTAATATTTGACAAAGAGGGCAAGAGCATACAGTGGAGTAAGACAGCCTCCTTAATAAATGGTGTTGGAAAAATTGGACAGCTACATGCAAAAAAATAAATAAAACTTGACCATCGACTTACACCCTACACAAGAATAAACTCAAAATGGATAAAATACTTAAATGTGACTAATGAATCCATAAAAATCCTAGAAAGAAACTGTAAGCAACAAAATTTCAGACATCATACACAGAAGAATTTTCATTAATACATTACCTAAGGCAACAGAAACAAAGGAGAAAATAAACACATGGGATACATCAATCTCTAAAGCTTCTGAACAGGAAAGGATATAATCTTGAAAATGGAAAGGCTACCCACTGTATTGGAGAGCATAATTTCCTATGATATATCAGATAAGGTGTTAATTTCCAATATATATAGAGTGCTTATACAACTCAACAAAAGGAATACAAAGAACCCAATTAAAAAATGGGCAGAGGAACTATTTAGACACTTCTCTAAACAGAACATACTAATGGCTAAGAGACATATGAAGAAATGCTCAATATCACTAATCATCAGAGAGATGTAAATTAAAAAAACGAGGAGGTATTACCTCACACCTGTCAGAATGGCCACCATCAACAAATCATCAACAACAAGTGTTGGCGAGGCTGTGGAGAAAAGGGGGACTCTAGTACACTGCTGGTGGGAAAGCAGACTTGTACAGCCACTATGGAAAACAATATGATGTCACCTCAAAAAATTTAAAATTGAACTTCCATTTGACCCAGTGATCCCACTTCTAGGAATATACCCTAAGAAGCCTGAAACACCAATCAGAAAGAATATATGTACCCCCATGTTTGTAGCATTACTATTTACAATAGCTAAGATCTGGAAACACCCCAAGTGTCCATCAGTAGATGAATGGATAAAAAATTGTGGTACATATACACAATGGGGTACTCTGCAGCTGTAAGAAAGAAAGATCTCTTATCCTTTGAGACAATATGGAGGGACCTGGAAAGTGTTATCCTAACGGAAACAAGCCAAGCAGAGAAAGAAAACCATCACATGATCTCACATATTTGTGACATATAATTAACCAAAAAAACTGATAAAATTATATCAGAGACATAGAGTTGGGGTACAGACTGACAAGCCTCAGAGGAGGGAGGTTTGGCAAGGAAGAGATAAACCACAGATCGTACATGCATATATGCGTGACCAATGAACATAGACAATGACGTTGGGGATGGGCCATAGGAAAAGGAAAAAGGGAGTCAGTGGGGGCCTAATGAGAAATATTTGTAACAAGATAAATTAATAATTTTTTAAAAAAAGGAGGAAAACAATGAGGGTTTGATGATCACCTAATACTGTCTTTGCCAACCTTAGTCATTTATGTGATGTTATTTGTTTATGTTAGCCTCTATAAACCTCAGTTTCATCATCTGTAGAATAAGAAAGGCATGTCCCAATGTTGCTGTGAGTATTAAAACATTCTTTAGGAAAATTCTTTTAGAATACCTATAAAGGTAAGTGATTAAAATTATACAATGGCAGATGTGAAACAAAATAGTTGGTGTTCTCAGCAGTATTTTTAAAGAAATTTATGTTACATGACTGTTTATTTTTTAAAATTTTTTGTTTTATTCTTTAAAATTTATTAATTTATTTTTGTTATAGATGTTTCTAATTTTTCCCCCACTGAGTCCTTCTCCCTCTCCCTCCCCACCCTGTCCCCAGCTTGCTGTCCATGTACATTGTTCATGCATACATGCATATAAGTTCTGTGGTTTATCTCTCCCCCACCATCCCCTCTTCAGGGGATTGTCAGTCTGTTCCCCACTTCCAGGTCTAGGGACTACCCCATTTCTCAGACAGTTATGTTCATTATATTCTACAAATAAGTAAGATTATATGATACTTTTCTTTCTCTGATTGGATTGTTTCGCTTAGGATGACACTTTTCAGGTCCCTCCGTGTTTGTCTCAAAGGATAAGAGATTGTTATTTCTTCAAGCTGCATAGTACTCCATTGTGTATATGTACCACAGTTTTTTATCAACTCGTCTACTGATGGACATTTGGGCTGTTCCCAGATCTTAGCTATTGTAAATAGTGCTACTACAAACATGGGGGTACATATATTCTTTCTGATTGGTGTTTCAGGCTTCCTAGGGTATATTCCTAGAAGTGGGATCACTGGGTCAAATGGAAGTTCAATTTTTAATTTTCTGAGGTAACACCATATTGTTTTCTATAGTGGCTGCACCAGTCTGCATACACACCAGCAGTGTACTAAAGTCCCCTTATCTCCATACCCTCATCAACACTTGTTGTTTGATGATTGGCTGATGGTGGCCATTCTAACAGGTGTGAGGTGATACTTCATTGTTGTTTTAATTTGCATCTCTCTGATGATTAGTGACCTTGAGCATTTCTTCATCTATACCTAGCCATTGTATGTCCTGTTTGGAGAGGTTCTATTTAATTCCTCTGCCCATTATTATTTTTTTTATTAATTAATTTTTGATACAGATGTTTCTCCTTTTCCCGCACTGATTCTCCCCTCCCCCTCCCACCCTTCCCTGTCCCAAATATGTTGTCCACGTCCACTGATCATGCATATATGCATATAAGATCTGTGGTTTATCTCTCCCCCACCATCCATCTTCTGGGGATTGTCAGTCTGAACCCCATTTCCACATCTCTGGGACTACCCCATTCCTCAGACTGTTATGTTCATTATATTCCACAAATAAGTGAGATCATATGATACTTGTCTTTCTGTCCGGCTTGTTTCACTTAGGATGATACTTTGCAGGTCCATACATGTAGTCTCAAAGGATAAGAGATCTTTCTTTCTTACAGCTGTGTAGTACTCCATTGTGTATATGTATCATAGCTTTTTTATCCATTCGTCTACTGATGGACACTTGTTTCCAGATATTAGCTATTGTAAATAGTGTTGCTACAAACATGGGGGTACATATATTCTTTCTGATTGGTGTTTCAGGATTCCTAGGGTATATTCCTAGAAGTGGTATCACTGGGTCAAATGGAAGTTCAATTTTTAATTTTCTGAGGTAACATCATATTGTTTTTCATAGCAGCTGCACCAGTCAGCATTCCCACCAGCAGTGTACTAGAGTCCCCTTTTCTCCACAACATCGCCAACACTTGATGTTTGACAATTTGTTGATGGCGGGCCATTCTGACAGAGTGTGAGGTGTACCTCATTGTTTTGATTTGCATCTCTCTGATGATTAGTGATGATGAGCATTTAATCATATGTCTCTTGGCCATTTGTATTTCCTATTTGGAGAGGTGTAGATTTAATTCCTCTGCCCATTTTTTAATTGGGTTCTTTGTCTTCCTTTCATGGAGTTGTATGAGCACTCTTTTATATTGGAAATTAACCCCTTTATCTGATATATCATTGGCCAATTATGCTCTCCCTACAGTGGGCAGCCCTTTCCGTTTTGATGATTGTGTCTTTCACTGTGCAGAAATTTTTGAGTTTGATGTAGTCCCATGTGTTCATTTTCTCCTTTGTTTTATATGTCTTAGGGTGAGTATCAGGAAAATTCTGCTGCGTATGATGTCTGAAATTTTTGTTGCCTAGATTTTCTTCTAGGAGTTTCATGGATTCAGGAACCACATTTAAGTCTTTTATCCATTTGAGTTTATTCTTGTGTAGTTGTATAAGTTGATGGTCTAATTTCATTTTTCTGCAGTAGATAGTCCAATTTTTCCCAGCACCATTTATTAAAGAGCCATGTCCTTACTCCACTGTATGCTCTTGCCACCTTTGTCAAATATTAATTAAGCACATTGCCTTGGGTCCATTTCTGGGTTCTCTGTTTGGTTCTACTCGTCTATATACCTGTTCTTATGCCAAGTAGCAGGTTGTTTTGATTACGGTGGCTTTTTAGTATAGCCTAAAATCTGGTAATGTGATCCCCCAATTTTTCTTCCTTTTCAAGATTGCTGTGGGTATGTTGAGGTCTTTTTTGGTCCATAGGAACTTTTGAAATACTTTTTATAATTCTGTGAAGTATGCCATTGGTATTTTGAAGGGTATTGCATAGAATCTATAGATTGCTTTAGGTAATATGGACATTTGAATGATGTTAATCTCCCAAATCCATGAACAGGATTATGTGTTTCCACTTTTTCATATCTTCCTCCATTTCTTTTTTTCAATAACGTGTAGTTTTCTGCAAATAGTTTTTTTATTTATTTGGTTAAGTTTATTCTTGGTATCTTAATTTTTTTGTCACA